>NW_013547853.1:0-38651 GCF_000499425.1 Eimeria acervulina
CCCACCCACCCACACACACACACACACACACACACACACACACACCTTCTACACGCGGAAAATCGCATTGGCAAGATTTCTTCTCCGTATGGATGCGCGTTCTCATCATCTGTCTGTATACTGCAGCTCCACAGGGATGCAAATATACCGTTTGGCCGCCAGGCCTTTGGCGCAGCAGCCGCGCGGGGCATTTTGGCTGCCCCAGCGGCGGCTCTTCTCCAGCACCTCTGAGTATGACTTGGTAGTGATAGGAGGAGGGCCAGGCGGCTATGTAGCAGCGATTAAGGCAGCTCAATTGGGCTTAAAGACTGCATGTGTAGAGAAGCGGGGGGCCCTTGGAGGCACTTGCTTAAATGTCGGATGCATTCCTTCAAAGGCTCTGCTGAACATGAGCCACAAATACAAAGTAAGAAACTCGTAGCTCCTTTTCGCACGATGCTGCTTAACTTGCTGCCTCTTCAGCCCAATATAGTGCAGCTACTGCAGCAGCTGCTGCAGAAAATTTGAATTGCAGCTGGGTGCATTCGTCTACTAATTGCTACAGGAAGCCTCTTCTGATTTTAAGAAGTTCGGCATTCGAGTTGATGGCGTCTCAGTGGATATCCCCACAATGCAAAGCTTCAAAGACAAAATTGTAGCGGGGCTCACGCAGGGCATTGAGGGTCTGTTCAAGAGAAACAAAGTGGAATACATCAAAGTAAATACACTCCTAATGGATGCGTGCATGCATGCATTCATTAGGAGTTCATGCGTGTACTGCATGGATGCATTCATTCATGCGCTCAACTGCTACTCTGAACTGCTGGAGGGAGTAAATGCTCTACTGGGGTGCTGATACCATGCAGTATGCCTGCCAAGCTTTGTGCTGTGTTGCATCCTATTCACAATTTTTATTTTGGTTTTTTTTTGGTTGGTACAGGGCGCAGGGAGATTGGCGGATCCGCACACAGTGCAGGTGCACCCGATTGGCGGGGGCAATGCTGAGATGTTGAAGACGAAAAATATTATCTTGGCGACGGGCTCTGAACCTTCTCCTCTTGTCGGGGGAGCTCTTGAGGTTTGTGTTTGTAATTCAATTTTATTGCGAAGAGAAGCGCTTAGTGCCTGCCTCTACTTTCAGCTGTTATTACCTCTGCGGTGTATAGACAGTCGAGTCAAGAGGCATTCTCAGCCCTCATGAGCCTCAGGGTTTCACTTATCTGGGTTCTTCTTTTGCCTGTGCAGGTCGATGAAAAGCAGATTGTCAGCTCAACAGGGGCGCTTTCGCTCTCGCGTGTACCGCGGCATTTGGCAGTCGTTGGGGGCGGAGTCATTGGCCTTGAACTCGGCAGTGTCTGGCGAAACATGGGAGCAGAAGTGACAGTTGTGGAATTCTGTGATAAAATTATTCCCGCACTGGTAATCAAGCAAGCAGAGATTACATCAGGCCTGACTGCGGCTGTGGATATTTAGGCTGAATGCAAAGAAACAGCAGTTGTAGCCCAAATCAAATCAATCATCGTTCAAATAGAATCAGTTGTAGCGCAAGTCAACAGCGGCTCTGTCAATTACGTCTCAAAGCAGGTCAATTACAGCTCCATGCATATTAATAGCAACTTTTGCGAGTTTTAAAGAAGCGGTTGCTTGTGTCTTGCTGTTGGTTGCCGTATGGACACACACTGAAGGGCACAAGTAGAAAAGGAACAGAAACCGAAACAGGTTTATTTGTGGTTATACTTCCACTTTAAGTGAATAGAGGCACCCGCCATGTGACACGCCCAAGGCTACGAGTGTAACAGAAACAAGAAGAAAAGGAAATAGATGCAGACAGAGCAGGCAGAAGGCGACGGAAGCAGAAACAGGAACAAGCAGAAAAGACAGAAAACGCTTGCATGTTCTGTTGTCGAGACAGAAACAGAGGGAGGCCGAGAGTGATTGTGAGGGTGTAACCTCTCAGGACGTGGAGATAGGAAGGGCTTTTCAAAAGTTGCTTGAGAGGCAGGGAATAAAGTTTATGTTCAGCACGAAAGTTGTCGGCTCCCAGAAGTCAAATGAGAATGACGAAGTGACGTTGGAACTCGGTGAGCGTTTTGCAGATAGAGAGTTTAGACATAATATTTAAATGAGCACCATTGCGCCCCCGAAGTTGTTTTCATGCATTCACTTTGTCTATATGCCTGCCATGCGATGACGTTCATTTAAACATTTCTGTTTATCTCATTATCTGCAAAGCTCTCACCGAGTTCAGGCATCACTTCGCCATTTTCACTTGACTTCTGGGGGCCGATGGCTTTCCCTAAACACAAACACATCTCGGGTTTTGGAAGTGAGAGGGACTGTGGCTTGCTTCCGCCGTTATGCCTTTTTTGTGTTGTCCTTTTTCGTATTGTGTGTTATTTTGTGTTATCTCTTGCGTCCTGCAGAGAACGCGAAAAGTGGAGATACGTTAAAGGTGAGCTGAGCTTGGAGAGCTTCTGCTCATATTGCATTGCCTTCCGTCTCTTTTGTTTGGTCGCCCTTTTGGGCCTTGTGTCTACATTCCTTTTTGTAATTTTGTTGTAGTGGGGATACTGCTTCAATGAGCAGATGACTGCATGACTCGAAATCGCCTTTCTCTCTGTTTGGAAGCGTGTTTGAAAGAGGGAATCTGGCCCAGATTTTTTGTAGGGGATGGACATGTTTCTGTTCTCTGCATTCATGTTATTTTCAGCCTCGCTTTTGTGGCATCAGTTGCTATGTGGTATTCACTGTTTCCTGTCGTGCGTGTTGTTTTATTTCTCACTGCTGCTTTTTGCAGCTGCACTGTGACGTCGTTCTCGTGGCTGTTGGCCGCAGGCCATACACCAGAGACTTGGGTTTGGAGGAGTTGGGCATAGAGCTGGATAAGGCAAGAAGTCATATAGAAACTAACGAAAATATATATGTACTGGGTGAACATGCTGTATATATGCATTTATGTATTGTGTGAGCATCCTACCTACCTATATATATACATATGTATGCATATATGTATATATATATATGAATGTATGCATGTATGCATGTATGTATGTATGTATGTATGTATGTATGTATGTAATGTATGTAATGTATGTAATGTATGTAATGTATGTAATGTATGTAATGTAATGTATGTAATGTATGTAATGTATGTAATGTAATGTATGTAATGTAATGTATGTAATGTAATGTATGTAATGTATGTAATGTAATGTATGTAATGTATGTAATGCATGCATGTATGTAAAGTATGTAATGTATGTAATGCATATAATGTATATAATGTATGTAATGTAATGTATGTAATGTATGTAATGTAATGTAATGTATATACGCAATGTATGTATGTAATGTAAGGTGCGTATGTAGTGTAATGTATGTATGTATGTATGTAATGTAATGTATGTATGTAATTTATGTATGTAAGGCAATGTATGTATGTATGTATGTGTGTAATGTAATGTATGTATGCAAGGCAATGTATGTAATGTAATGTAATGTATGTAATGTATGTATGTAATGTATGCATGTATGTATGTAATGTAATGTATGTAATGTAATGTGATGTATGTAGTGTAACGTATACAGTGTAATGTATGTATGTATGTATGCATTGTATGCATACATGTATGTATGTCTATAGATACATTTATTGTGTGAGGACGCTGTGCATATGGCTGTTGTTTGCACAGTATTTGCCAATCTGCGCTCCCTCGTTTCGCGCAGCCGGTGCATCAGGGGCTCCATAACTACACCGATTATGCAGTGCAGCGGTGCAGTTGTTGATTCCCCCGTAATGAGATATATAAAGTGGTCGCAGCACGCATCTTGCGTGTACGATGTCTCTCGGTGTTATACCACAATTTGCATCGTTTTTTAACATACGATGTTTTATTGTGTCTTGCTTTAGTTTACTTCATTTTTGATGCTGGCTTCTTTGCAGAGGGGGCGTATTATGGTGAACGGCCAAATGCAAGTGCCCAAATATCCGCACATCATGGCGATTGGCGACCTCATTGAAGGCGTAAGGCTCAGCAGACAGCTCAGTAAATACGTAGTACTTATTGATGAAGTAAACTATTATTACTTGAGGGGGATATTTTCTTGAGTTCACTTCACGTCTCCTGCAAGCGGGGAAAATTGGCTGGTGAAGGCATTCTTCATACATATATATATGCATATGTATGTAGCGCCTTATTGAGGCTGGCGATTTTTTTTTTCTGCAGCCGATGTTGGCACACAAAGCAGAAGAAGAGGGAATTGCATGCGTCGAACGACTCGCGGGGAAGGGAGACGGCTCAGTGCGCCACGACACGATCCCCTCCGTCATATACACCCACCCTGAGCTTGCAGGCGTTGGAAAGACAGAAGAACAGGTGAAGGCCCCCATGGTTTTGAAGGCTCAGCTGAAAACCCTACACTGAACACAGAAAATGAGTCTTGCCCTCCAGCGAGTGACATGTTGTCATATTATCGTGTCCATCGTTCTAGATTATATTCAACGTCCTGACGACAGACTGTCGTGAGGTCCTTTGACCTATGTGCTTTTTATTTGGGACTGCTTTCCCTGCAGCTTAAAGCAGAAGGCGTCGCCTACAAACGGGGAGCCTTCCCCTTCGCGGCGAACAGCAGGGCACGTGCGACGGGAGACTCTGATGGCGAGTCGCTTTTAGTGATTGGGGTCTATATATGCAATTCACGTTTATTGGGATTTTAATCGCGGTTTTTAGTTGAGTGTTGGAGTCGGGGTTTACTCCTCACTCGTTGCTTTCTCCACTGGATGCAGCAGCTCGCTAAATTCGCTGTAACAGTGCAGGGTTCGAAACTTAGCGATCCAACTGTAGACAGGAAGTAAGACCGTTCTGTCCAAGGCGTGAATGCATGTACACTCAACGCTTGCATGCGTGCAAGCAAAGCCATATGGGTCTTCGCTTGCGTCGATTTATTGTTTCATCTGCTCATGCCTGGAAGTATTCAGGGATGTATCCCCGACTACATGCAGGACAGGCATTCCTGAAGTTATAGAGGCTGGAATAGATGCCTGTATTTCTGTGCGTTTTCTTCCTTTTTTTCAGGTCTGGTGAAGGTGTTAACATGCAAAGAGACGGATAAGATTTTGGGTGTGTGGATCCTTGGTCCGAACGCAGGTGTGTCAAGTCTTCCACTTTCCTATTTGCCCTTTGTATGCAGCATCGACTTGCCGGATAAGGGGTTGACTGATGCATTATCTCCACGTTTTATTTCAGCGTAAAGTAGATATTATATACATACCCATTTTATATACGCTTGTTCAGGCGAGCTGATTGCTGAAGCGGTGTTAGCCATGGAGTACGGCGCAGCCAGCGAAGACCTTGGGCGTGTTTGCCACGCCCACCCGACTCTTTCAGAAGCTCTGAAGGAAGCATGCATGGCCTGTTTCGACAAGCCCATTCACATCGCTTAAACCCCAAACTCTGCAGCAAAAACCAAGCCACGTTGAGCGCTCCACTCACAGCGTTTAGAATTAGTAGTTGCGTCTTTTGGCACGAACGCCCTCACGGCAATCCGACGCATCCACAGTAAACTCAACATGTGGCTGGGAGCCCACTGGAATGCACGCTGTTTTCCTGCTGAGCAAGTAGAATGCTGTGGAGGGACTAGACAGAAGGTTAAACTTATATTTTTTAATAAATAGAAAGATGTCTCTAGGCAAAAAATAATGTTTAAATGTAAATAAGAGAAAAACTCGAATTTGCTAGCTAGACGTTATATGCACATTATTCAATATACATCTGCAGTGTTCGGCCGACGCCTGTGTTGATGTTTGCTGGCATTCCGAGACGCGTTTGTTTGCATTCATGTGCTTTTAAGGGCGTCATTTGAGTCAATGAGGGTTACGTTTTAAGGTGTTCCAGTGGGGAATGAGCAGTTAGAGTTAGAGGTAATCCGGTACTCCATGGGACTTGAGACTAATTTCTGTTGCTTGCCCACTCCATTTTTTGCAGCATCAGCGCTCTATATAATGTGACACGGCTGTTGTTTTTCGTAGAACTGGGCTTTATTTTTTCTGGGTTATACTGCATTAATACTTTTTTGTAGTGTGAATGGTGAAAGGTGCAGAGATTTGCTCAAAAACACTGAATGGGTATACGCTTGTAGACAGAGCTTGCCTGTCGGCAGTGGGGCCAGTGGAACGAGCGCAGTTTCTTTTCGGTGCAACACTCACGTAAAACTCGGCTAAGTGGTGAGCGAGCCATTTTTTCTTCTTTTATTTTATTAAATTTAGATTAAGGGACCAACAAGTCCCCCTCCTTCGCCTTGTATGTCGCCTCCCTTTTCATCGAGTCTGAGCAGAGGCACCGTTCAAACAGCATGCCGAAAGCTGCAACTCTATTCTCCGTGTCCGGTGTATCCACTGTCTAAATAAATATTGCTGCTCTGCTTTCAGCACAAACCATTCTACTTTTTGTTGAAGATAGACGCAGAATGGGTGAGCCGCTGGAAGCCGACCCCTTCATTGCACTTCAGGCCAGACTTGTATGCAAGGAAGAGGGCGATAAAAAGTGTGTTTAAAACGACATAGTGTGTACTACCTGGGAGCGAAGGCCATATTCCTGTGTCAATAGTGAAAATAATTGCAAAAATACTTATCACCATTCCTTCTAGTTGCAGAGTAGAAATGTCTGCGGTCTCCGCGTGGCGAATAACACAGTGGAAGTGAAAGCTAGCTCAAGATCGTTGGTAAATCTCAAGCGTCGTACTTTGTTTGAGTGTCTGTGATGCAGCTACCGCAGACAGACTTCCTTCCTGTCGTCTTTCGAGGGAACGAATTCGCATCACCCGCCAGGATGGGGGAGAGCTGCATGGCGAGGTTTGGTGGCCTTCCGTTTTAAGAAGTTCAGCGATTCTTTCAGCTCCTTCTCAGGAATCAGCTGTTTCTCATGCAAGTTGTGGCGGCCCTTCTTCAACAGGCGTATCGCAAGAGGCGGATGCACACCCCGATGCCGCCAACCACGTCGCTGGCCAAAACCCGATGGTTGTATTTGTCCATCAGTATTCCATCATGGGGGGCTCGAGGTGAGGCTGTTACTCTTTTCCACGGCTCTGCGTATCGAGGGGCTAGGGCTGTTCTTTCGTAGTGTTGATCTTGTTAACATCAGCATATGGAGGAGGAAAACAGCTCAGAAGACCCCTTAATATCTCCCGAACGGTGCTGAATGCACCGTCAGGAGATATTGAGGGGTCTTTTGGTTCCCACTTAAAGACGTGAACGCTGAACATGAATTTTACTATTAGTTTTTGCTATCCCTTAGCCCTGTAGGCGTAGCGCTGCTCCTCCGTGCGTGTGGTGAAGTAAGTGGGAAAATGAACAAAGAAGCTTAGTGGCGTTTTTGTTCATGTATCATTTTGTTTGTCTACCGTAAAGTGAAGTTCGTGGCTTTTCAAGGATCATTTGTGTTTTCCCGCATATTGACTTCTGTGTCTGCTTGTTTTCTTCCAAGTTCTCTCATGCGCGGCATGGCAACTCTGGTAGCGCAACGGGGCGTCCCGGCGGTGACGTTTGACCTTCGCGGAGTAAACCGCTCCACTGGATGGTCAGGCACGCAATCAAGACAAATATTTACAAATATGTGTATCTGATTATATATATCTGAGTATATCGTTGTATACGCACAAATGCAGATTGAACGCATATAAATGATGCTGCCTATATGCTGTATGTATATGTATACAGGTATGCACACAAATTTTTATGTACGTCTGCGTCTGCATCAATATATGTATATATAATGTCTGCATTTCATTTTCAGTTGACCAGCCTTATCTGCTGCAATAGTGTTGTCTGAAAATTAGCGTCACTGCTTAGCAGTTTGGGGTGAATACGCGTTGTGGTGGTCTTTCAGCTTGCCTAAAAGAGTAACCTGAGAAGCATTTTCAGATGTTTTTGTGAGCGAATGCTGCAGGCGAACGCTGACGGGACACAAGGAGACGGAAGATGTTGTTTCTGTTTGCTCTTGGTGCGTTAAGTATCTTCAAGCTCAAAATATCATCATTGTTGGATCGTCAGCGGGGGCCCCCATTGGTGGTAAGGGGCATCCCCATCATCCCGTGTCTAGACATTTTCTGAATGGATTTGTTAAGGCTGCGAGCCACATTGTTCGTTTCTGTTGCACGTGTTGTGTATTCGATTGTTGCTGGAGATGCGGCGGGTTAATGCTGCAGGCAGTGCCGTCGAACAGTTACGAGAAATCCGCGGCTATGTTGGAATCGGCTATGTCTTCGGTTTTGCTGCATCACTCCTGTTTAGGTGGGAAGAGGCTGGTTCTACTGCCAAGATTCCCCTGCTCTCTGTACCAAGTGAGAAGAATAACGTCACAATTAATATACTCGAGTCACGAGCTGCATGCTGCTGGCATTGGTGCACTCTGCAGGGGACACTACAAGAAGATACTTCAGTCCTCGAAACCTAAATTATTCATTCATGGTGACGAAGACGGATTTACATCGACTTCAACGTTTATTAGTTACTTCAGCAGGTATGAGTGCCTTTGATTGGCTAGTACTCAACTGTCATGGTTGCTGTTATTGCACAACAGTGACAAAGCACCAGCACTGATGAAAACATGTTGCTTAATGCTTCACAAATACGATGCAAAGAACAGCTGGCGTCTATCCGCACAGACCAGTTCGGCACGAAGGTGGTTGGTTAGTGAAAGTGCTCGTAGACTCTTCAACTGTCATCAGTACACAAACTTGCTCGCGACCAGCAGCTGGTTATCGGCGTCGAGACACCGGAGTGCGGTATTTGCCTGCTGCAGTGCAAAAGAGCCAAAGGAAATGCGCATTATTCCAAAAGTTGGGCATTTTGAAATGGAGGTGTGTCTTTCCCCATAAGAACGGACGAAAGACGTCCAGCGCGTACGCTCGACGATATTTGTAAATAAATTCTTTCCGCATTAACTTCGTAATAGTCCTTACATTGTTTGTATATTATTCTAGTTAATAGGTAAAAATGAAACAGATACACGAACGAGTTGAATGCAATCTGTTTCACCTACTGCAGGACTGACCCTAAACCACTTGGTGCAGCAAAGCAAGCGTCGATTTTATTTGCGACGTTGTGAGCACAGGGCCCCGCGTACGACTCGTTCATGGCAACCGAAATCGTGAAGTTTATTGATAAGCACTTGTTAGCAGCAGTACAGGCTACCTCGGCTGCAGTGTCTTCCACAGCAACTGTAGGGATGCGCTGACAGAGAGCTCTGCTGTGCACACGCGGAGACAGCCGCGTTGCCCCTGCGCCAGTTGCTTGTGATGAGCTGAACAGCATGCATACTGCGCTGCCAAGAGACATGCGGCGGGGAGGAGGGTTGGACTTCAAGCAGCGCATTGCGGCTGCTAAAAACTGGAGTTGTATATTCGCCCATCATCATTTTGGGACTCGTTTTGTGCTTACGACTTTCAAGGGAAGATGCTTATTCGTTCTCTCACCAAGGGTGCCATCAATTGTGCTGCTAACCTTTCGAATACCTCATAGTACAGATGATCCCCAGTCTTCGGTCTTCTCCTTTTTGGGAACGTCAAGCCGGCCACTACCAGGTTTTCTTTTGTTTGTGCCACAGTGCACTGCATCTGGGACGGTGAAGCGCTTGGTTTGGTTTGGCTTCGTACAGTTGCGTGCAGATATGCCGGTCAGCGTGAAGCATAATGATGATGCGACAGCATAATTGTAAATTGATGCTGTGTCTGCATGCGCATTTATTACGCACTGCTTCGTACAGAGGAAGCACCAGGCCTGGAAATACTCTAACAAATTATATGCGCTTACTGCGTAGCTAAATAACACCAGCCCCGCACGCGCACGCATTCTTGTCACCCTGCGGGTTCAAATCGGTATAATCGCGTAGGTTACTTCAGATGTTCAGCTGTGCAAAATTGAAGGTTAAGTTGCTGCATCATAAGAGCCGGTATAGTTATTGTTCACATTGTATGCGCTTCTCTACAAGTGAGCATTTCAAGCAATGCCGCTTAGAATGCACTCGCCGCCGCGTTTCTCGGAGAACCTGTCTGATTGTCCTAGGGGGATGTGCAGAGACTCGCAAGCATGTCGCTTCAGTAAGCCAGTGTATTGAAGGAGGCTTAATGGTTGCCTGCTCTCGTGCAAGGCACAACTGCCTCCTCCCGTCTGCATACTTTACAGACTCTGCGTTTAATCGCTCTTTTCCACCTCCGGGCCACTCCATTTCAGCCCCAAGACTGAAGCGATGAATCCGTACGTCTGTGCTTGTTCTTCTAGGACCTGCAATCCAGACACCAGCATAGAGTGTGGTCTAAATTTGAGCGACAGACGTGCAACGCAACGTTCCTTTGCTAAACTAGGACTGCAGCGCACTGCCACCGCAACCACCCACCTTCATCAGAGGCTTGCCTCCACCATGACCTGCTTTTGTGTCAATGTGGGCAATCAAAGGGGTAGATGCAGGAGAAGAGTACCCCGCTGCACACTGCGCAAGAGAATCGCAGAGTAAAGTGAAGAAGATTTTAGAGCGGGTCCTGCCATGACAACTGCATACACCAGCCGTCCTCCTCACGACAAGTGAAACCTCTGCCTACTTAAATTTAAGCCAAAACATTCAAATGCACTGACCTGCAACTCAGCAATATACTTCAAAGAGTGGAATGGAGAGACCCGGTCGTCGTGGTCAGCTGTCATCACCAAAACAGCTGGCTGCACGTTGCTCTGCACGACATCAGGGTTGATGTTGTGAAGCGGCGAGATCCTTAATGTTGTTGACACGCACCACACATGCATGCGCAGCGGCTCTTCAACAAATAAATTTTATACGGTATTCTACTCACCGACAGGCGCCACCACAAATGGCAAGTGCGCTCAGCTGAGCTCGCTAAAACTGCATCAGTGGAACCCCATGATCAAGCCAAAGCACGCTACTCCCACGCATCCTGGGTTTCTACATACACGGCTCGGAGTTCAAGCCTACTTGTAAATATGCTTGAAATCTTCCTCTTTGTCAGGGTCGCCGTAGTCGCTTACCCTGCGTCAAAACCCACACTGAAGCCCACCATAGGCCCAAGCTGCAGGCTCTACGGTCAGCATTGGGGAAGACTGTCAAAACGACGCCGGACATTCGAAGCCCTGACGTCGGAAATGGAGCTGACAACGCAGCGGCGGTCTAACGCACTCTTAAACTTGCACTCTGGCGGTGTACTCCGTGTGGTTGGTTATATTTGCATGTCACTGGACTCGAACTCCAGACCAACCGCCTACCATTCATGGCCAATGCTGAATTTGTAACAGCTTACCAGGCATGACCAATGGTGAACTTGTTAAAGCGTAGAAGATCCATGACTCCCACCTTCGCAACCACGGCTTTAAACAGGTCAGGGCGTTGGTTTGCGCATGCACCCACGAGAAGCCCACCGTTGGAGCCTCCCATTATGGCTAGCCTGAGCGCCAACCTCTTAAAGCCACAGCAGTACATTATGTGTATTGTGTTATGTGTTGGCAGTGAACCTACAGGACCAAAATATCGTTCTTCTACGCAGCATAGTCACGTCTTCTTCCTAGTTCAAACGCGTCATGCAGAGCCAAAGACGAAAACTGCTGCATGAAATCACTAAGTTAAAGGCTCACTGGTCGGGACTTGAGTAGCCTTTGGCAAACAAATACTCCGCTGCACTTTGGAAATCATCGTAGCTGACCTGTGCCATAACGCCCAAAACATCAGGGCAGCGAGACAAAAGAGCGCACCATATGCATGCATACAAATATATACTGCATTAAAACGGGAAACACATGTGAATATATGCTGGCACGCGTATGGCACGCGTACACCACATATATGCATTAGACGTGTGAAAAAAAAGCAAACATGCAGAAATGAAAACTGCTTTGTGCATAAGCGTATGCCTACATTTCGGTATGTGCGTGGAAAGCTGAGCTCGCTACACGTACTTGTTTGCTCGCTTTCACTGCTGCTTTATACCAATCAATGCCATATTCGCCTCCTCCTCTTATATTGGGGACGGCCAGACCCAATCCCAAGTAGAGCGCGGAGAGGGCAAATGCGAGGGAGAAGTACGGGGTCAAGGAAATGTTGAACCTACAGCCCATCGTACGAGTGTAAAAACCCACTAATAAGTGAAATCCAACACCCACTTTAAAGTACAAGAAGTACAACCCCAGTGGGCAAAACTACATGTGTACGGGAAGGCACCCTTGCAGCAGCAAAAACAAACGTGGTTCTGTTCCCCGAACTCATTTTTCCAAGTTAGACATGCCAATACACTGCAGAGACGTCATAGCCGACGGAAGCAATGCTAGACTTCCTACGTCGGAGGAGGCGCACCCGCCGTATCCGTAGAGCAGCATTGGCTGGGGGCGCGGATCCACTCCCTTCTGCCGCATCAAAAACATGGGAATATTCGTCCCGTCTTTGCTCGTGTAGAATTCCTGCGTGACTTCAAGGTTTTCCAGCGGCAGGCCATCTATCTGCGCCACAAATAACAACAGGCAACTTCGGCGCCACCTCCTGGAATCTGTGTTGGCAGCCGCATGGCAACGCCCCCTGGACCCTGGTGAACTTTGCTTGTTCAACAAGAAACCAGACATTGGCGACGTTCATGAGTCCTGTTCTTTGCAACAGTCGCAGATCGCCTTGTTGCTGCAGTACCTGCAATATGGGCAGCGCCTACTGCTGCTGCTGCTGCAGCTCCTGCCGACGCTAACATATTCAACATGGGAGAAGGAGCAAAGGCAAAGCAAACATATCGTGCCAAAGACATACGCAGAAGTGTAAGTACTTACATTAGTGCGTCGAAGGACGGAAACGTCATAAGTGCCCCCGCTAACATCAACGTCATATATCACTTTGGGGGTGTCAAAGCTGGTGATGCTGAAGAGAAAGTGATCGTATTTCCTCTCTCCTGACATTTCTGAGACGGAGCCCACGGGTAATTCAAGTGCATGTATGAACGCGCCACTCAACTGATAGACGTAAAGCTTCGATTTCACATCCTCGTTGTAGTGGAGTACCATTTTATCCTGCGCTATTACAAGCACCTCTTGCAAAACCGCCTTTGCTTCCGGAACGACGTCAACCATTGGAGCGTCTGCACGCAACGGAAACTCAAGATGTAAACATGTGCACATCTTACTTAGCCATCGGCTGAAATCGTCCACAGAGCTGCAAAATTTTAACCAACTCCACCCAATGCACAACCTCAGCCCGAAGAATGCGGCTCAAGGCCGTCGACGAAGGCCGGCATTGTTCTCGACTTTGAATGATGGCACTACTCTAACACTTCAGCAGAGTTCCAGCAACAGTTATTACGAGCATTGCCTCCCTCCACATACACACGCACATGGCAGCCAAGCCCCTGGGACTCAGCACCTGGTTTTGCAATATCCATTTTAACTATCTTATTCTTGGGGGCGTCGCGATTTGTAGTGAGGAGAAAAACGGTGCCATCGTTGGCCACATACTCAAAACCGGCCTCGAAGTCGTCGGCGACCTTTACCCATTGCAAATCTGCGAAGGCCGAGGTAGGCGAACCCGCGCCAGGCAGTGCAGCGATCCACAATTTGTTTGTCTGCGCGTCTCGTGCAGCACACGCATCCCACGGTTCGCGACAAGAGTTCCAGGAGGAGGCCTTATGCCGCTAATCTTGGACCGCTGCACCCCTGGTGGCACCGCACTACGAAGCTTAATGGTACTGGTACATACGCATGCAAGTATTATTAGGGCTTTAAAGAGGCGCCTGCCTCTAATGGCATCTGCAACTGGCTACCTACAGGCTCGCAACTTCGCGAAATGCCGGCGACGATAAACTTCCCATCATCCGTCACATCCACGGAAGCCATCCACGTAGGTTCACTCGGGAACTCGAGCACCAAGACGTCCTGCGCCTGTGGAGTGCCCACCTCATGGCAGTACAACTGAAACGCACCCAAAGAGAGGCTAACTCAAATAGCCCATTTGCCCTACGTTGCAAGACTGTCTTCACGATCCCTCACTAAACAAATGCGTTAACAAACACACGACAACGCGTCAGTGTCTGTGGTGTGTTGACTTTCCTACCTTTTGATACTCATTCTGCGTATTCTCCATGCCATTTGCATCTGCGCCCTCCGGAACATCGTATCTATTGTAGAGCAAGTGAGTATTGCCAACCCACTGTAAACTCGTGAACCTGCACACCCGCCCAACCACCAACATCAATATGCAACGCATTGTGGGGCTTCTACATGTATAGCGTCAGCAATGGCGTTGTTTCATGCCCAGCAGTGTTGCACCTCTTGAGCGAAGTGTTTAGTACTTGGAGTACAGAATTTACGGTTGAGGCGCAAGTTTAGCTCACTTGGCGTGCTGCAGACGATCTCCTAGATGGCTGCCTGTGCTGGTGTCCATAATATAAATTGTGCGCCAGTCGCTTCCTTTATCCCCGCGGGTGTAGGCCATCAAAGAGCCGTCGTCCGTAAACTTGACCGATCCTGGGTGAGACATTACGGCAGGGAGCAGGTATAAGCTTGCACAAGGATTCTGTCGCGTAGTTAACCAAAATCTGCTGCGCTGAGATACTGCGTGCGGAGCTGCTAATCCTAGAACGCCCACAGAATACTCACCCACAGTTGCAGTACCGTCTTCAGT
This sequence comes from Eimeria acervulina, assembly GCF_000499425.1. Lineage (NCBI taxonomy): Eukaryota > Apicomplexa > Conoidasida > Eucoccidiorida > Eimeriidae > Eimeria > Eimeria acervulina. The sequence continues at coordinate 14,628 of NW_013547853.1, forward strand.
CCAGAGGTTTGGATCGAGAAACACTTCAGTGTTTTCGCCTTTTTTGTCAGCATGTCGGTGCAGAAGGGATTGATTCTGCAGGCCCGAGTTCCTCCAGGAGTACCAGAAACTGCCTTCTTTGAACGGGGTCCCGAACCTGCAAAGCGGTAAACAAGAATCTGTGTTTTGGATTTATTATAAAGCGTGCGGGCATGCGGCGCTAGTCCTGCGCTGCGTCAATAGTTGCAGCTCCTTTAGGAATTTGCGACGAGCTGCTTAAGGTCTTACGTACTTCGGGTAATCCTGAAACTTCGTGAGAGCCTTGAGGATTTGCTTTCGAACCGGTGTGTCCAAGTAACTCTCCGACACTTCATTCTGAGCAGCTACAAACGCCTTCGTTTCGTCGCTCTCGGGGTCTTCAAGCCATCTGCAACGCAGCCGTTGCAGTGCGCAGCCTGTGACTTTCATGCATTTGCTCGCCAACAGCGTAAAAGACAGTCATATTTAGAGGCTCCAAAAGCACATAATGCTGCTGTCACACATACCGATAGGGATCCGCCACGCGTGTGCCGAAGTGATCCTCAACATCCGGCCCACGACGTGCACGCGGGTAGGAGAGCGTTGCTCTGGGCGCCATATTCCGGAAGCCTGCTGTAGGCGCAGCGGAAGAAGCACCACAAAAGGCGCATGGCAGTGCAATACCAGATAGCAGCTGAACAAAGATGACACCGAAGTCCCCTCGTACCCGGTGTCCCCTGGCTCTACAGGGAAAGTGCACTGAAACCTTCTAAACCTCCCGCAGAAACTGCACAATTTCTATAAGTACTTGGGCCGCAAGACCTGGTCGAGCGGACTGTGCAGTGTACTCAGTTGAAGGCTCCATGTTACAAAGAGATGGAACCCCCTAGGCTCATCCTGTTCGCTTTACCTTGATTCACCAATGCACGCTTGTGTGTGACGTGCGAGCAGCGAACTCCACCCTGCGTGAAAGGAGAAGAAAGCAACAACGCTGTTAATAGGTCCTCCAAGTTTACCACGGAAAGCTGCCGCTGGTGATCCCGTCTGAGTCGCTTACTGCCTGCGAACCGAAGGCCCACAAAGAGCAGAAATTATTGCGCAAGCCAGGTGCTGGTCGGCAAAAACGTGGAAAAGTGACCATGCTTGGTAGAAACTGACGTTATTAGTTTCTTCCTAACAGCAGCGAGAGGAACTACCGTTCGTCCATGAGGGCCCCACGCATTCGTCGGCTCCGTGCAATTACAGATATTGAGTCATTCGCAACCTTCTTTGGAGTTATTTGACAATATTTAGTAATTCAATTAAATGGGAGTGGGTGGCTTGATGAATATGTACTTGATTTGGTGGTGTAGGGCCGCGCTCCAGCTTTCCCGACACCTCTTAGCTTTCTACCAACCGTCGACGCAGCAGGTAAAACCATAAATGACGGAAAAGTCACCGGCCGAAACGTGAATTGGATTATTAATGTCAATTAAACTCTATTTATGCCTGTATGAGCAGTAGAAAGTGTTCTGTTGTGGCCTGATAGCCCAGCCGGGTCGCTTTTCCTTCATCTGTGCTTGGCAAGTGCGTACTCCTCGTTTGTTTGAGCTCCTAGGCCTAAGCTACTTCTTATTCATTTTGTATGTGGGATGAGTGCATTGCTGGTATGACGATGTAGTTCTCTTCCTGCAAACGCAATACAACGCCCTTCAAAGAAGCATCTGTGTTTGGTAAACGTTAAATCAGCACAGACGACCTCTAACCGCGACGTGACACGCAGTTGTTTGATGGGAAAACAATGGGAATAAAGAATTGATCAGTTTCTCTACAGAAACAATGCCATTCGACGCATGGAAAGTTTCCAGAGAGTTACTCCACTCACTGAAAATGCTGTGGATATTTCGTCAATGGTGCAGAGGCAGTAAGGCAATGCCCGCATTTAGAGAGTGTAGAGCGTTAGTAAGGCGCGATTTCCACCAATGTACACTGCCGGCGAAATGGCGCTTGAATGGACCCACAGAAGTGGAACATCGGTTCTGCTGCGACCAGGGAGGGAGGATTTGCAAAGCTGCAGGATTAACTACCTGGAAATGCATAGGGCTTCAAAATAATATAAGGAACAATAAACTTAGCGTGCCGCCCAGTACTGCGCTGAACGGCATGGCCCATGCCACTCAGAGGATCAAGCCGCACAAACTCAACTTTTGCCTTCATCAAAAAAGGATTTTGAGGGGATATTATCTGCTGCAAGTTGGGTTGACGATGAGACAAGCACCTCCACAAGGAGCATAGCTTCCAAACAACAACCCGGCTCATCGACACAACTTTTAAAACAAAAATTTTAGCGTAGTAGCAGAGGCACTGAGAGTGCCAAGAGGTTCTTGTGGAAGCCAAAAGACTGTGCAGTAAAAACCACAATAAGAGCGTTCACAGCGACGCAGGGTGTACCTTTCAGCTTTGCTGCCGCTTACGCTGTCCCGTAAGCAACAACCATTATCAGTTGTACGAATAGAGAGGCTCAGGCACTTGCGTATTTGTACCAAAGGTGCACATGTGTGTAGGTGCTGCGCCCATATAGACAGAGGGGGGAATAATGATGGTGTTGCCTGCTTGTGAAACTGCGCGGAAAAAGCCCTCGGCAAACAAGGACCAAACCAGCATATGGCCGGTTGCAGGATGTTGGGTCCGCATTAGCCTGCGTTGATGGCAGGTTCCCAAATGTAACAGGGTGTGAAGAGGAACAGGCGATGGCAGGCGTTGGCGCAGTAAGGGGCCAGTACATTTGTAAGCGCAACTCCGTTGGCATTTCCTGTGCAGTGTTTAGGACGATGCTGGGTTTTGTGTAGCGCTTCTTCCCCGTCTGAAGCAGCGATTTTCTCTACTCAGTCACTGTACAAGCGAGGGGGTTTGGACGAGCTAGTGTTTAGCTTAGCTGACGACGGGCGTAGGAGGACGCGGCTAGCTGCGACGCTGCAAAGGCGCATCACTGGTCTTTCTGCGATTTGTTGTTGATGCCGTATCAAGCTTGAAAGAGCGACTGCTTTGTGAGACACTTGAAAGTTGATGTCCCCTGCTCGAGGGGTCGATATTCCTTTTCGGAGCAGTAAAATCCATGGAGCGTTGCCCTCTTTTTTTCAATGCTGCATTTCGCGCCAGGCGACATGCAGCCCCTTGCGCTGCACACAGACCCCCGCCTTTTCGAAGAATGCCTCCACCGTTCTTGAACATTCGTTGGCATACTCCTTCGTGTTTCTCAAGAGCCTCGTCACGACCGAAGGTGCGGCCACAGTGCTGACACTGTTTGTTGACCCCCATATCGCTGCACTTGGCGAAAATAGCCTGCAGGTAGAAAAATTGACGCCGGATGAAAGCTACATAATTTTGGCTACCACCGAATTCTTCCCCCCCAAGCCATACACGACGGTCGCGTTTGCTCTATTTTTCGGACACGGGGATCAGGAACTTGCCTGAGCTTCTGCTATCTCCCTGGGGTCACCTGCTCTCGCCATTCTCATGGCCGCTCGGAACTGAGCACTCTGTTGGGAGGAAACGGAAACAGGGCGAAATGATGCGCTATGTTCGTGCATGAAGCTTGTGAATTGAATTCTTGTTGGCGGAACTGGGGTTGCCCACAAAAGTGCAACTCACTTCACGCTGCCATTTCTTTTCCGTACGCTTTTCTAGCCTGAGGAGTCCGCAGCTTAGCGGAACAGTTAAAATTACGTTTTGCTTCAACATAAGCTGAACCTTCAAAAAAGTACCAAAGCGCTGAAGGATCTGCAACTTTCCCTCTGTAAATAAGGGAATCGTGTCAAGGTCGCAGCTCCTCGCCTACGGTTTGGATGAGAGTTCCCCTCGTAGTTTCTGTACAGTCGAGTGAATAGGGAGTCCTGCTTCCTCCACAACGCTTGCCAAGCGTTTCCTAGTCATGTCATACGTCTTTCGTCGTGTGAAGAAAACCTTCCCAGATCACGCACACTCATTCACGACTTGCCGGTAGTTGCTTGCGCCAAACAAAACAGGAAAACGCCCTTAAGGGCCAAATAACTCTAAAATTGAAGCTGTGTGCAGTTTCAACAGTTGAAGGCAACTCAAGTAATGGTGGGATTTGCCAGATGCGAGTAAAGAGAGTGCGCAGTATGTAGTAAAGAGCGTAGTGATGCTTCATCCCTCATCCCAAACAATCAGACGTACCTTCACACACACCTTAACATGCTTCTCGAATGACTTGCTGGCGAAGGTGCGGTGACAATAGGGACACTAAAATGAGCCACACGGTCACATGGTGGTTCACGAGTGTCAACCAGTGGGCAGTACACCAATGAGTCCAAGAGGGGTGTTAGCTAATTGCGCGTGGGAGCGACAAGTGGCAGAAACGACGAGACTCAGAGGAGTTGCAGTGGGATGCCGACTTCTTGGATTTCTTGGGGTTCATCCCCATTGTTTGCCTCAAGGGGGAATGTTGCATTCTGGCTCCCTTGGCTTCCTGAGAGAAACTTGTCGAGGAGAGGATCACCTTGAGGCACGGCTTGGTCAAATGTGCCTCGACTTGCCAAGAAATCCGGTTGCTCTCCCGTGTTTTGCTGGGGCCTGGGATAACTAGCAACTGCGCGCGGGGTTTCCTTGGAGCTTGTTGAGACATACTGTGTCCCTGGCGTTTTACCCAAAGTATTCGAGAGCCGCTTTGCAGATAGGCTTGGAGTTCTACTCGACCCTGGCTGTCCATCGAGGTACTGGTCGGGTTGACGAGCGTGTGTGCTGTCTCGATGACGCACTATGTCCGCTGTTTCGTATGCTGATTTCATGCCTTCCATCAGGGCTTGGAACTCTCCGTGTTCCCACGCAGCAGGAGGCAGCGAACCCTGAGGCCAGCCAAAGTTGTCGCTCCTCTTTGGGGATCTGTCACCGTTGTCTTTGGGGCAAGATGAGGGGCCTATCCCTATTGAAGCAGGCGGAGCAAGACGAGCAATTAGTACCCCTCTTTACCCACCACTAGTCTCCAAGACATTCATGTTGTAAGCAATCATGTAAAAAATACTGATGCGAAGAAGTTTCAGCCTACCAACTGCGCCAAATGATGCCGTTTGACTGTCTACTGGAGCTTCATTCAACCTGTGCACTCCACCCACTCCGATGCGTCCCCAGACTTGGCGTCAGGAAGCCCACTCTAGCTGTGATTTTTGCTCTACTTGCCTCTGGATGAATCGGAACTTTAACTTGTACGCTGTGTGGCTTTTGCTGCATGCTGGCTAACCTCCATTCGCCAAAAAAAAGCTAATCAATGCATGCAGGCAGCATTACTCGCCTGGGTTGTCGAGAGCGTTGACGGTATTGACTACTGCGGATAGAGTGCTTCAACAGACGTATTAGTCGCGTAGCTTGCAAGACCTCTTGCGGTGTGAAAGTGTCTATATCATCATCATTTTGATCGAGCGGATCTGCATACGTATGATATGAGGAGAAAAGGCAGGCCGTAGGCATGTGACGACTGGTTGCAAATTTCAGCACAGCCGTTTTGGCTGCGAATGCTGTACCTCTGTGTTGAAAACTGCAGCGGGAGATATAAGTATTGGGTATTTTTAACGTCAGGTGGATGCAAAGGCCCCATCAGAGGCGAAGCATCCAGGTTCCTTTCAACATCATTTGAGCGAGGGCGAGAAGCTTAACTGACGTACATCCATTATGCTGGTATTTCTCACGGGATAAGTTTGATAAATGGGAGATCATTTCATACAGTTCGTTTCCAGCGGAATGGGGCGCAGCTACGCCGGTAATTGGCTCAGCGCGCAAGTATCCGTGTTCGTTTCCCTCTCCCACCCCCGTAATAGATCCAGGAGAAGGCTCAAAAATAGGTGGTCGGCTCATTATATCGTGAAGCGTCATCTACAGGAGATTCCGTCGCAGTAGCTGTTACTCGGGGAGGTGACCTTCGGGTCACCTAGCGCAGGTCTGTAGCTATCATGTACAGGCTGAATGCGATGCGCCTTTTCCTTCGCACCCATAACTTTTCCTGAATTGATCAACCTCTTATTTTCCAGGACAAACGGAAAAAATGCGCCTTGCTGGACACCGCACTGCAAGCCACAACGAGCGAAGAGCATGCACGCAGTGGCTTGGCATCATGGGGGAGAAAATGGGACAAATATGAAGGGACGCCGAGATAAAATCCAGTTCCTGTTCAAGACCTCGCCCCATCTGAAAAAACTATTTCATCGTGCCCAGGGAAAGCGTGCTGCAACAACACTTCCTTGCATTAGTTTTCACTGCTGCAACGAAGTGACTGCTCGTAGCGCACACACAGTGGGCATTTCACTTTTTTTTTCGAAATGGGGGTGAATTTAGCCCACACATGAGCTATAATGAAGGCAAGTCCTCTGCTTCAATGCACTGGCAGCCAGTGAGTTGGGTGGGCGGGTGATCGTGCGCAGACAAATGCCCAGCACGGCCGGATGCGAAGGGAAAAACCCACCAGTGCAAACGCACTGAGCTTGCTGCTTTAGTACATTGCAGTTGCTAGACAGTAGGAAGAAAAACTTTTTCGTTTCCGGCAGTCCAGGCAGTGGCTGCAGCCTTGACTGTCACGTGGCCCACGTAAATAGCGTGAGTCCCACACATAGCAAACTTCCGACTCACTTTACGTCGGGCAGTCCTGTTACTGCAAATATGTAAAGCGAGCTCCCTCTGCTGATACTTCTGCCTATCTTCAAGCGCAATGCTTTTAGTGGCGATTGGCAGGCTGATCCATGCGGCCTTCACTTTGGTTTCCCTTTTTATCCTTGTTCTTGGGTTGTAAAGACACGTGCCCAACAAACCCCTACACTACATGTGGTCCATTTTTGCACGAATGTGCGCATAGTTACTTAGCATCTTCGCGTAATCGACATTATTCGGAACTACGCAGTGAGGACGACGTACAGGCGCCCCCACAATGCTCAGAGCCTAGCGCGTTTGTTGCTCTCCTAACTGAGAAGCTGCACACACAGCTATTGATACTCGCCGTGTGCAGTTCAACAAGCGGAGCGTTCCTCTCAACAGAGCAGTGACAGCCGTAAGCAGCTCGGCAGACCCTTAAATGCATTTTTAGCTTAACCGCCTCCTCTGTCAGCAGCCCTCACAGCAACAAGCTTGTCTGTGGTTCGTCTCAAAGAGAGGATAGGCTAATTCGGCCTGACAAAACTCGGACATGTTTTAGACTGCATCTCCGGCACCTCCGAGCACCGCTTGTACTCATGGTGCAGAGCACCATTTGCACTCATGGTGTAGTTCGCAGCGGGCCGTCACAAGAACACTCCATGCACGCCCGACGAACCCAGCAGCAAAGGCGGAGAGAATGGCGCATATTACGTTTCTGCGCGTATAATAGCTTCCCTGTGGGCGTGGGGATCCCCACACAGCAAAACGGGAGCTTTGTAGAAGATTCCCACCTCTGCTGCGGATTCTTGCACAATCTGTTTTCCGCGCGCAGCCAGCATAATTAAAAACATACAACAGGATATCTGCGTTCACTTCATCCCGTGGGCCGACTACATACTCTGCCATGGGCCTTGAAATAGGTTTTAAATGTGTTTATTATGCACGAAGACAAAAAGGCGTTTCAGTTGAGACCCTCGAGGGTAGTGTGCTGTGTGCCAGATTCGTCATATGCCTCCAAGTCCATAAAGCCCTCATCTTGGCGCTTTGCCTTTGCCACTGCTGCGGCAACTTCTTCCTTAGGGAGTCCCTCAAAAACGGCAGCTGCGAGCTGGGCACCCGAGAGCCGTACGTACTTCCCCTGCCCACGCGCTCTTCTCCAGGTACCCCCCACAAGCCTGTAGTTAATGCGAGCGGCGAGAGGGGACTGAAGGCCTGCGGAGGCATTGCTGTTTGTCGTTGCTTGCTCTGGTGCAAAGAGGGGCCCATCTAGACTGAACAATCCTGCGTTTTTGCTCCATTTTTGCGATTTGCCTTCGTTGCTCTTGGACTCGTCGCTTCGCTCAGAAGCCAATAAGAGGCGTTGGCGAGCCTTGAAGATCTCCACCTGCTGGCGGCGGCGGATCAGCCGTTCCTCTCGGATCTGCTTTTGCTGTTTCGCAATGTGGTAGTTCCTCTGCGCCTTCTCCTTCTTAGGTCGCGGTCTGCAGGCATATATCCCCGTGTTGCTGGAGAGTCCCTTTAGTGTGGGGATTCCGCAGGTCATCCAGAGGTTAGGAGGCCAAGGGTTTGCGTTGGCCCTGTAGTAACCTGTCGGGCAGTTGCAGAGGAGAAAAGAAAGCCAAGGAACTCCAGCTGGTGCAGTGAGAGGTGCCAGTTCACAAATGCCTTGACGAGGCAGTGACCGAACCAACTGTACAGACGTCAGAAAAGAGGCTGCATATGCCGTTGAACTGCTCAGACAGTGCAGAAGGAGCAGCAGAGCTGCCATAGTGGCCTTTTAAATAAAATGAAAGCATCACTCACAGATATCCGCAACTCCAGCTGCACCCCACCACAAACGTCCCCAACTTGAACTACACCCTCAACAGCAGCGAGCGTCAGAGTCCAACCATGTAGGCTTCGGCAGCCTTACATCAGAGTCATCTCCTCTCACAAGAAGGTGTTCACACAAACAGATAACTCTGCAAGGCTGTGCCCAAAGAAATGAGTGAAAACCAAGAAACTGCTCGTCGGGCGCGCAGTTCAAACCCTAGATTTTGTTTTTAAAATCATTCCCCTAAAGGTGATCTACAGGAGGCGCACATATTAGTGAATTAAAAGTTATTATTGAACAAGCTTGCTTTGGTATCCATAAATAGCACTAGTTCAGGGCCCCAGTCGGCTGCAGCGGGGGCCCCTCCTATCCGAACTAGACTCTGCCGTGACTGCGCAGCTCCACGGAATTATACTTTGGAAGATCTTAACTAGTTACAATTAAATGGAGCATTAATCCGAGCTCTTGCAGATATTTTCCCATTTCCCTTCAGTTTCAGCTGCCACCATACGTCTTCTCCACCCCGTTCCCCCCACTGTACGAGGACCAGCGGGGAAGGCCGTTATGAGATCTGTTTATCTAGAGGCTGGCGGTATACATAGAAACATTTCAGTCTAATGACCACTCATCATATCCTGGGCCCTCGCATCGGTTGTTATATCGCTGAGGTTACCTCATTTGAGCTTGGCTGCATTCGATCTGTATTCAGGTTTCTCGAGTTGTCCCTGTCTTTTGGGGAGTTGCGTCCTGTCTTTCATCACTCCGTGGGATTTCGACGTCTTTAATACCTCTGCTGGGAGACGTCCTCCCTTTATCTCTCCTCCCTCTTTTGCGTGCCTTTTTCGTCTTAAGCCGCTCCCAGCGCCGCCGCCTGTAGCCTGGAGCTTCGAATCGAATGCTGCTCCCTCAGCTTATTTGTCGGCTTGACCATGGGGGGCAGGCCCAAGCCCAGCGAAGGCTATGGGCTCTGTTGGAAGCCGGGGAGGTCCCCCGCTTTTATCGTGGCCTGTGTTGAAGAACGGGCTGTGCGGAAAGGCATCCGAGTCTTCAGTCCCCCTCCCGTTTGTCTCTGGTTTATTTTGTTGCTCTTACTGTCAGTGCTGGAGGAATTACGTCCTGCCGCTGCTTTTTCTCTGAAGGGGCCCCTCTACACCACAGCCATTCCCTCGCGTCCCAGTTGCGGTGGCCCCAGATGCCTGACTGTGTGCCCACAAGGCAACAGCCGCCAGGGGCTGGCACACGAACGATGCGCCTCTCGGCTGCTGCATCAGAGTATAACTAGGAAAGGGTGTCCTTCAGGGAGAGACGGAGGAGGCATGAATACACCCGAAGGCGCCACTCAAGGGGATCTCCGCCGTCGCCTTCCGGCCTCTGCTGCTGCAGCCGAAGGCCCTGAGCGCGCATTGGACAGACAGCCCAGCGAGTGACTCCCACAGGCTAAACTCTAAACGCTAAACCCTTCATCGGACACGCAAGTTTCAATCTTATTCTGGGGGCGTCCTGTTGCCAGTGTGCGCGGCGGTTCAAAGTCAGGTTTTGTTATATGCGTATAAACAGTTTAAGTGTATATACAGAAGGCTCTAGGTGTACAACTCACAGCCATGCTTCCTAATGGCTCAGCAGTGGTGGAAATGTGTAATATGTATTATATATATATATATACATATATGTGTATGCATTGTTGGTACAGGCCGTTGCCCGTGTGCGGTTCTCAGCACAAGGACTCGCAGGGTTGATGCCTACATACATTTGCAAGTATCCATCCAGTCTAAACGCTTCCGTATTTGTGCCTACGGGCCAGACAGACGAACATCTCCTTTGCTGTTTCGTGTGTGGCAACATTCCTCAGGTCTCACAACCCAGCGAGCCCTTCGAGGGCTGAGGTTCAGTCGTTCTTCTCCTTTCTGTTGGCATCCATCTCTCTCTCGCAGCAGCAGCGACAGCAGCAGCAGCGGGCCCTGCCAAGTCTCTCAGAAGCTGTGGATGGCGTCTTGTTCCTGGCGGCATGTGCGGTGTCTCCCCACTGGGTCTTAAGTGTTTCACCTTCAGGACAGAGGCCAGCTGGGATGCATCAAGGATACCCAGGGGCTGCGAGCGGAAGGAGCAGCGCACAGCAGCAACAGCAGCATGACTGGCTGCTGCTGTGCAGCCCCTCTCCTAATGCACATCCGCCCGAAACCTTGCCTGTGCGGGCCGTCTCTGCATTCATCATTTCCCTGCGACAACTGCTCCCCAGGTAAAGCCTTACTAGAGATGTTCATTTCTAAAGGCCGTATCAAGAAACTTCCTTTCTGCCTTTGTTCCTCCCTCTGTCCTCTGCCTACTGCATGCGGGCCCCAGTCGGGTGACTGACACTGTTGCATATCTCCCCTTCGGGCGTTTCGGGCTGACTGCGCATGCAGCTTGGTGCTTGTACGGGTTTGTTTATCTTTGGCTATTGCCTGCGCAGATTGCCACAGTCCGCTATTACGCGACTTATTGCTCCTCTTTTTGCCCTGGGTCGTTCAATAGGTTTGGGGCCTCATGCCCCTGAAGAGGTGCCTGAAGACGTGCGAGCTTTGGCAGAGGCTTTGCGGCTTCTGCTGCATGGGGTGCTGCAGCGAGCTACAGCAGAGGCCCCAACGCTGCCTCCTGCGGATACGGTGCAGAGAGTTTCGACTGTCTGCAGCGCACTGACTGACTGGAACAAAAGACTCTCCTCCACTCATGCTAGCAGGTTGGTGCCGTTGCTACTGTTGGGAGCTCCTCGCAACGTAGAGGGCTTTATCCAGGAGGAAGACCTCTTTGATGTACCGACCTCGGGGGACCCTGGCGGCCCCGCGGCTGCTGCACTCGCTGTGGCACTGCACCGTAGCGGGGCCCCTTTGCTGCCTTGGGATATCTTGCAGGCGACCACCAGCATGATAGAAGCCTCTGCGGCAGCAGCATGCCACAGGCTTCAAGGCGTTGGTGCATCTACTCAGCGCATGCAGGGAATTGTCGAGGCCCCTGTCCGCCTGCACCAGCGGAGAGACGGCTCACAAGAGGCCCTTCCACAGCAGCAGCAGGAGCAGCACCCATTGAAAAGCGGGGCGTTGCTACCAATGAAAACAGCTGCTGAAGAGCTGCGACAGCTGGTGACAGCGAGGTCCTCCTGGTTGCCTGTATATTACCTGTTGATGCGTTTAAGTGGGGGTATTTGGCTGCCGGCAGTGCAGCAGCTGGCGGAAGCTGCCGCTGCTCAAGGGACTCGTTTGATAGAGCTCTTCATCTCTCAGCAACAAAAGCAGCGAGGCCACGGGGAAGCCGAAGAGACGCCAACTGCTGCCTGGGCTGCCGTCGGGCGGATGCTGCACGTGGAGATGCAGCAACTCTCTATTTCGTTGGCACGGCTCCACTCCCTTAGGCCGCTGAGAGGCATGGGACATTTCGCTGCTGCTGCAGTGGCGTTCGATCGATTCCTTCACGAGCAGCATGTGTCGTCCTCACCAGGTAGAGGGCTACCGGCAGCAGCAGGAACTTCCGGTGAAGCTGGTTTGGCGCCTTTGAAGCCCCTGCTTCACACCTGCGAGCCCCCGCGGGACCTGAAGGAGGCCGAGAAGAGAATCCGCTTCTTCTGTTCGCTTGTCACCCTTGGGGCTACGGATCCTTCTTTGGTCCCAGGTGTTGCTGCCTGCCTTCCCTCAGACGCCCAAATCAACTCCTTGGCTGTTACAAGCACCCAGCAGCCGACGCCGAAACAGCAGCTCAGCAACTCTCGAGGAGCAGCAGCGGCAACGTGCGCGCAGCATCTTCCCCTCAAGCTGCTTCAGCGCCTGTTATTTGCATGCAGTTGGATCGGCGAGTGGCCCCTGGTAGTCATGGGCCTCAAGCTCCTCCGTCACCGTCTCGACACGCTTACGCTGCAGCGCCTGCTGGGTGCCAGCACGGCTGCATCCAGCGGTGCAGGGAGCAGGAACACTGAGCAAGCTTCAAGCAAAGGAGCAGCAGAAGACGATGCCGACGAAAGGCACACCGCTGAACTTGTGGGGAAGACGCTGGCACTGCTGCAGAAAAACTCGAGCGCGAAGTGGCGCGTGCTCAAAGGCGGAAGACTCTCTCGGTTTTCTGCCTTGGCCTCTTCACCTCGTTCTCAAGGAGAAGCCACGCAGCTTCAGGATGCCCTGTGCAGCCTCGCCTCAGCAGCTACTCTATGGGCAGCAGTCAGCGGCTTCGAAGGGCAACGACCTGAGGACATCGCTCTTCTTACCTTTTCCCTGATACCCTTTTGGATCCAGGAGACTTCTGAAGGGGCTGCTCCAGTGCACACGCAGCAGCAGATCCAAACGATCCGTGCTGCGGCAGCAGTGGCTGCTGCTGCCACCGCCGAAGGTGACAAGGACAAACAAGCGCTGCAGCAGCAGCACCGTCAACGTCTGCAGGAAAGACTGAATATCGCAGCGTTGATTGGGAGCTTGAAAGGATTTCACACGTTCTCTTCGGCTTCGGGCATATCTACAGCCCGATATGTGGACTCCTCAGCTGTGGAAGTATGCGTTTCCCTGCCCTACATGCATGGTTCATTCAGGTTTCCTGCGCTGAGCGCCTCAGACCCCTTTTCGGGTTGCCTTGTGTTCGAATATCTGGCTGCGTTTCTGTTTATCTGCCTGTTCTTCTTGTTTCTATGCGCAGTTTTATCTGTCAGAGTTGCGCGAAAAGAGGAGTCCTGGCTTCACAGCGTGGCCGTCCCCCCTTCTGTTTCTCTTGGCATACAACATCCTCCGTCTCCGCCGCAGCAAGGGAAAGGATACTTTCCGAGGGTCCTCCGACGCAACCACAAACACAGCAACAGCATCGCCAGATGCAGTTCCGGTTCCGGGGCGCTTGATTGGCGCTGCTGGTGTAGCCCAACAGCAGCCACAGCAACTCAGCAGCGAAGCTGAGGCAGCGGCTGCCCAGCTGCTGCTTGGCGTGGTCGCTGCGATTGAAGAAAGCGTATCATTTCCGGATGCAGTCAACGCTTGGTACCGTGAGGGGGGCCCTGGGGGCCCTGCTGGCGGCTCTGCTAAGAAGGCAACTTCCCCTGGAAATACGGCTCAGCCGTGGACTGCTGCTTCAGTTGCAGCGACTCCCGAGGGTACGCTTGCACCGGGGCAAGGTGAAATTCGTCGGGCCGGAATGCGAGAGGTGGGATCCTTCTTATGGGCTTTGAATCGCGCCGAAGGGGGCCTGGGCGCCCCTGAAGCCAAGGATACCGCTGCTTTGCTCTCTGCTGCTGCTGTCGCTGCATCGGAAACGCCGCCGTCGCCCTTCGGGAACATTGAGCGGCACGCGAAAGTGTTAAATCTGCAGCAAGCAGCACGCCTTGCAGCCCACAACATCAGGCGGCCTGGTGGCTTTGCTGATAAGCTGGCGCTGTACTGTGAGGCGGCGATACGAGCAGCTAATGACTGTCTCCTCCAACCCGGAGGGCTACTACGAACATCTACGGCGTGCCCATCGGATACGGGGAAGGGCACGCAACCGAGATCTTTTGGCGCGCTTGCTGCTGCTGCTGCTTCTGGGGTAAATGCAGTAGCTGCAAGCGGAGAGGCACTCGGGGGGGACTACCGCCCTCAAACTGTCCTAGCTAGTCTGAGGAAGTATTGTGTGAATATCCCTACAATCTGCAAATCCCCTATGTCGTTGCGGCGGCAGGAAAGACCCCCTATGAGTTGGGTCTCTACTGCTGGCGTGTCCCTCGGGCTATTGCTCAACTTCTTCTCCTCCTGCAGGACGGAGGCACGTTTCCATATCTTGTGGGTCACCTCCGTGGCACGGCAGTGTTCGCCGCACGTCTCGTTGATGACGACAGAATCCTTGTGTTGTTACTGCTGCTGTTGGTGCTGTTTGGTGCAAGGTGTTTGCTGGCTGCAGACTGCTTCAGTGCTGCGTATTCCTTGTGCTGCATGCGCTGTGTTTTTCTGCAGGTCTGGAATCATGCATGCCCCACTTTTAGCAGCGGAATGTGGGCTGCTACAACTGTTTCATTTGCTGCGGCCGCTGGCTGCTACCGCCCGCACAGGCCTAGCTGAGTCAGAAGTGCTCGATTCTGAAAAAGGGGATCTGGATCATTTCGACGATTCTCTTCGATCTGCAGCAGGCGCCTGCGACCCATCGACGCTGCATTCACCAACGGCTGTGCAGCAGCTGGCTGACCCGACCAATAGCAGCTGCGGTAGTAGCATGCTGCGTTTACTGCAAGGCGCTGGCGCGTTCCTCTTCGCTGTGGCTGCGGCACTGCTACGGCACGCCCAAAGCATTTCAGCCCTTCCGTCAGACTCGCCGAGAACTGCAGCACAACTGCAGCTGCTGCTTTTAGCGTCTAGCGATTTCGCAACTCTGCTGCACGCACACTGCAGCTTCACAGCAGCAGGAGCAGCAGCGACCCAAGAGAAGGCCCAAGGGGCAGGCAATTTTCCGAAGATCTCTGTGGTGACAGCGTCTGCGGAATTTCGGTGTGTGCTACAGGAGCTGCTTTCGATATTCAGCAGCCTTGTAGTTCGCCATGCGCCGCAGATTCGCGAATCTTTAGCGCTGCTAGCTGCAGCAGCAGAAGCCCTTAGCCTTTGCGGAAGATATGTTCCCCTTCCCTCGGGCTCGAAGAAGGCTCTCGAGGCCTTCGCGTCTGCTGCCATAGCAGCCCTCCGTCAGCCAACTCCCTACCAGGCAGGCCAGCGGGGGGCCCCCGGGACACCGTCCTCTCAGGTACAGCGAGGCGGCGGCGCTGAGGAACTCAGGAGGCTCGCCACAGCCTTGGAGGCACTCAAATTTGTTCAACTGAAGTAAGGAAACTCTTGTTAAAGGATACAACTGTCTAAAGAGGCACGTAGAGGAAAGCTCTGGAGGGGTGAGTACCCAAAAGAAAACGCTAAGGACTCCCCGCCCTGCCTCCCTCTTCCAAAGAAAGTCTGTTGTGTTGCCTTCCGATTGTGCTAAACTCTCCGCATAGTTTTACTAGAGGGGTGATCACTGCAATATGCGGCTCTCAGCCCTTCTGGCGGTCAGTGAACAGGAATGTAGCTGGGGCTGTAGGAGCTTGTGTGGCCTCGTGCCTCCTTCCACTTGACAGTCATAGTGGCACACTCAACGCCACCTCTAAGTCGGGTCCGTTCGTTCTTTGTAACGCCCACAGCTGCGCATTGCATGCCACCTACAGGCGTACACTCCCTAATAGATGGAAGCCTTGTACTGTAAAACGGCGTAAACAGGCTATCTAATCTTCTCTCTAATGCTGCCAGCGCAGGAAACCAGTCAAGAGAGTCTTTCCCAACCCACGTTGAAGCTGCAGGGAAGCAGCTGTTGAAGCAACTAGCTGGTGGGGGATGTCAGATTCCTGCCTCAGCAGCCTGCGCTTTCCTGCGATAGGGCTGTGCTGCGGTGCCTTACGAGAGGCAGGAAGGCAACTAGGAACTAAAGGCCTCGACTCTCGACTCCTACAAACGCTTGCGGCTGCGTTTAGTGCCAGCCAAAAGCTGACTGCCTGACTAGGCTGCTGGAGATCGATCAGGCACTCACCAGCGCGTGGCTGTACTCGCGAGTGTGCGCGACGCCTGAGCCGCTGGCGGCCTGGCGCAGGCAGCAACAGAAAAATAACCGTTGCTAACCACCACAGGGAATTTACCTAGCGATGACTGGGTCAGTTAACGACTGGCCACCCCTTGGGATTCGTGTCCCTCAGGGCTTCCCTTTACGCCGCTTCCTAACAGCTGAGTTTTATTGCCTTTTCAGTGGCCTGCGGGTTCGCCTCAGTAGCAGAGTCAACTACGCTGCCAGTTAAATTTCACTACCTGCAAACTTGAGCATATAGTCCATGTTAAGACAAATCGAGAATGCTGTCCTCTTCGGCCTCAAAGGGGTTTCCCTCAACAGGGGAGCCCCGACTGCTGTGGCCAGGAGTGAAAAGCACCTTCTTTTTGCTTTGAATTTGCTGCAAATCACGAAGAAGCGTGGTGCCGTCAATGGGCGCCGGCAAAGTGGCGGTCCCTTCGCGATCCCCGCAAAGTGTTACGGCATCTAGAGAGCCACTGCCCGCGAGCATTCGGGTGCCAACTGCGGAAGGGGCGGCACTGCTGCTGCTGCCTACAGTAGCAAACGGAAGATCCGCACAGTGCTGCACCTGCTGCTGAGGAAGGATGCCAGCTTCAGCACAGAATTGCTGCTTTGGTGACTCTATCTTACTGGGCTCCATTGCAGCACCCGTGAGTTCGGAAGGCTTGTGCTGCGCCCTGGCGGAAGCCGCAGCTTCCTGCTGCCGCTCTCCAGGTTCTTTCTCCACGTCTTGCCTTGTGTGGAGCTGCTGATGATAAGGTGTCTCGTGCGTTTGCAGCCTGGTTGAAGGAGGCTGGGCTGCGCTTGCAGGCTTTTGTGCAGGGCTGATGGCTATGGGCGTCAAGCTCGCCGTGGCGCGTGGAGCATCCAATATCTCATGGAGATCAGGATCTGGCAGCGTCGCTTGAGGTTGCTGGAGTCTCTCAATGCAGCTGCCGTCGACTTCGTGCTGTTCTACAGGTGCATGCAAAATTCGTGCCGCTTGTCTCTGCTGTTCTGTCGGGCTCGCTGTTTTCGGTAAGCTCGCATGCTGCGCGTTCGATTCTCTTACTACTTTTGTGGCCCATTCCGCAGGACAGCACATAGGAATGACTGCAAAGTCTGCTTGTGGCATCGGTACAGTGACTGTAACTGGTACGCCGCGGCTGAACGGGCAGGAGGCCGCTGGAGCTTGCCCACCCATACCTCTCAACGGAGCAGACAGCACAGGCTGCCCTTCCGCTGCTGCCGTAGAGAGAGGAGCGGCCTTAGAATGCGAGAGCGAGTTCTGCGGAGGCTGAGCTTTCACTTGCGTCCTCTCGTGTTGCTGCTGCTCTTTCATAATAGACAGAGGCCGCACGGGATCACCTGGCACTCCCCCCGCGTGCACCGCTGCTTTCCTCAGCTCCAGCATCTCCTGCCGGTAAACCTTCCCCACCAATATTTTGCTGCAGCAAACGCAGGCGGGAGAGTTCACACATTCACAGGCTAGCGCAGCAAGTAGATTCTCATTAAGTACTTGCGGTGGGTGCAGCAGTACGCTTCAACTTTGGAGAAAGCCCTCTTCTGACAAAAGCCCAGTATCAAACTAGCTGCTGCAATGGAGCACCTAAATAATGCGCGCAGTGTCAGGTATGCAGCTGAGTCAGAATGGAGGTAAACTGTGCTGTGCAATCAATTATTCAAGCAGCAACGAGTCCCTGCACCGTCCAAACCATAATATGCGATGAAGGGATGTAGGTAACTAGATGCCGACCTGTTACGCTCCCTCGACACTTCATCCTGTAGCTCCTCTATCTTTGAAAGCGAAGATGAGACAAGACTGCGGTATCTGCAGAGCAGCGGCGGAAAAAAACACATTGAACAGAGCACGTCCTGCGAAAATCGGTTTTTGGATGAAGTCTGCTGCGGTCCTATGAGTAGGTGGACGGCCGTTCAGTGCAGCTCGAGTGCTGTGTTCGACCACAAGAGAAAGGAATCCAAGAATGGAACATAGCACCCGCCAACCGGCTTGCTGAAGTGACAGCGTCTTGCGAATCTTGCTCAGCTGAGAGTGAAGTGTTGAAAGCTTTAACACGCTACCTGTCATTCTGCTCCTTAAACTTGTCAGCAGTTGTAGCCAACCGCGTCTGTGACTCGTCTAGCGCAGCCCTGAGAGCTGCTATTTCTCGACTGGCCGTCTCAAAATCGTTGGTCAACGCCTTAACCTTTTCCTACGTCCACCGCAAGAACAGCTTATCATGGAAACCTTGGAAAATCCCCCAGTGGGTGCAGTGCATGGAGGGGAACATGCGCTAAATATGCATTATTAAGTGATTAGTATTGTTTTCGGACGGTCGAGCCCTTCATTGCTGACCAAGCTGTTTGCAGCGCAGCGTTGCGAGCCATCAGGCAAGCTACTATTGCTGTGGTTTGCACGTCACATGCTCTACCAACGGAAGCGAGCCTAAATGCGTCTGATGTTCCGTGTATATTTCTCTTCTCTTTAATCCTTCCCATTAAGGACTTACCCTCAGCTCTGTTCGCTGGGTGACCACGCTGCGGTATTTGGCGGAGGCCTCGAGTAGTTCCCTCCTCGCCTCCTGCAGTTGCTGAAACACGGTAAGTCAGAGAGCAGCGGTGCTTGACCTAGAACCTATGCATTCGACGTTAAGGTAAAAGAGGACGGAATGTCGCCTCCTGCAGCGCTAGAAGTACCACCACAGCAGTGCTATCATCTTACTTGCTGCAGCGCAACGGTTGCTGGTTGCGACAAGAGCCTGTCTTTCTCTGCTGTGACCTCATTCAAAGCAAACTGCAAAAACGCAATCCTGCTGCTGAGCGTCCTGATGACTCCATCCTTGAGCACTAGCTGCGCCTTTGCGTCTAACTCTGCATCTTCGCGGCCTGCAATATCAAAAGCACAGTCTAGATCGGGCTTGCTTTCATTCACTTTCTAGAGCATCCTGACAACGCACGGCTCCAACTCAAATTGCCAGTACGAATGTGTGAAACCGGGAGACAGCATGGTAACGAGCAGAGGGAGAGAAGGACGTGAAGGGTGACCTTTTGGCAGCGGCAGGATAATGCTCTGAGGGACGTCGAGAGGCCTTTTCACGTCCGCCTGCAATGACATCGAAGCACTTGAAAACATTGCGGCGACAAAAAGAAGCCACAAGGTTAAGCTTAATCCAGTTGCAAGTGTTGCTTACATGAGCAGCGCGAAGAGCCTCAAGAGCTGCCTCCCTTTCCATTAGCTGCAAACGCGACGCAATACAGACGGGGTGAACAGCACGCTAGATGGAACATTGCCAGCCCACACAGTTTGCATCCTCGCACTACAACATATCGAAAAGACATCACCGATGAAGAAACCGAAGAAAATAATGCGCCGTTGCACATGCCGGCAAGCAGCGGTTGGTAGCAGCACGTAACGTTGACCTTGAGTGAAGGGTGCGTCACAGCATACCCTATTTTCGAGGTCTGACTTCTCTTTCCGTGCCTGACGAACATCTTGCAGAGCCTCAGCTAGCTGTCCTTCAAGTTTAACTTTCGTCCTCTCGAGGTCCACCCGTTTGTCTGTGAGTTTCTGCAGCTGCTCTTCGAGGTGTTGCACTTGAGCAGCAAGAGCATCCCTCTCCAAAGCCGTTGACTTGCTGCGCCCGAAAAAACTGCGTCTGCTGGTGAGCGCACGTGGCGTCTCAGGAGCTGGCGGCTCCTCCCGGAGCTTCTGCAGCTGCTAAACACCCCACATACAAAGATGTGACATACCAATTTAAGCAGCACTAGCAAGCTCAAATATGCCTTCTAGAATGACAATAGCCCTGGGTAGAAAAGGTGCGTTCAGTTGCTAAAATGCACGAGCGAAAGATAAACTTCACAAGATGCAATTTTACATGGTGAATGGTGTGCTTGTGGGCATATGGGGGCCTCTTGCTCCCAATGAATTTAGTTCGGTGACGTGCATTTAGTGACCTGTTCAAGTTCGTCTTTCTCCGCAGAAACCTCTAGCAGTTGCCGACTTATCCCCTGAAGTGCGGCATCTTTTTCTTGAATTTCTCTTCGTAATTCCTCCAAAGAACATTTGCCCTCCTCCGTCTCTGCTGCATTAGCTCGTTGGAGAGCGAGGGCTCTGAACAGGAGAGGCGTAACTGAAGAAACAAAGGGTGTGGAATTGTCCGAGATGCGGAGTGTCCGTTGCGAATGAATGCATACGAGAAGGCAAGCAGTGAAATCTCACTCTTCAGCTGCAATTCTTTTGGTTTCTTCTTCACCCAGCTTCGCCTCCAAGATCTTTCTGCAGAGGCCAATGCACAAACAAGACGGGAACCTTGAAAAATCTCCCCGACATTCGCTTTTCCTCCGGTGAATGGAATCCTCCCGCGGCCATTCATTCCCCTTTTTTTCCAGACCGCATAATTATGCTAACAGCGATGACTGCCCATGGCGCCTACATGCGCCTGCTTAAGTCCTTGGCGCGCTCCTCATCTTCAGAAGAAGTGGACTGCTCTGCCTTCCTGTTGGCGATCTCAGCCTTGCTGGCTTCAAGCTCTGCCTGAAGCCTACTTATCTCCGCATCTTTCCTTCATCACACATTCAACGCACAACCAGGCGCCAGTGCTACGGTGTACACAGCTGATGGTGCTTCGTTATATAGGGCAGCTGCGCAGTGGAAGCTCTCAGTGCGAGGAAATAGCAGCACAAGAATAAAGCCTGATCGCCCCGCTTGCCAAAAAAATCGAAAGGCTTAAGTGGCCGCTCGACATACCTCGACGCCTCAGCCGCCTTGGCCGCAAGCTGAGTCTTCAGCTCCTCCCTCTGTTGTTTCTCCTCTGCAGTTCTGCATATAGAACCAGCGCACATGGAGATGGACTCGGTATTTTCGTCGAGACTTCTCCACACACACTCGCCTCATAAGTTGCATTCACAAGGGCTTACACTGATTCATGACGCGGAAATGCCTCTCCGGAAGATTTCTGCTGAGCATCCAACAGCTGCATTTCAAGGTCAGCTATCCTCGCCTCCCTGTAGAGCAAGAAGGCATCAGGAAGAGTTCAAGAACTCTCAGGAGTTGAATGGTCCAGGTTGTTTCTGCCACAGAGCCAGAGAAACAGTCTTCTAACTCGCTGCTGCTACATCCGTCCAGCTAAATACTCACTTCTCCTCCAGCTCCTCGGCATGGTTCCTGCACTCAAAGTCGAGCTGGGCCTCCAGTGACCGGATTTTTTCACGGAGTTCCTGCACCCCTTCCTCGCTCTGCAGTAACCTGGACCGTAAACCAACCAAAACAGTCAATGTCTTCCGCAATGTCTGAGTTGCATTGTCTGTGCCTCCGCTAAGGCTTCAGTTTCCTGCTAAAATGATCCTTCCAGCTGACCTTTCGCGTTTCATCGATTCAATGAGTTCCCCCTTGGACTCCAGTTGCTGCCGCAGTCTGGTCAACTCATCCTGAAGTAACAATTCGCTCACCACCGGCTGTATGTTTGTGTGCTTCTGCTCCCCCTTCTCACGCTTTCAATGTCAGATGAGTCAGCATGTACAGACTCCGCCATGCCGTGGAGGGTACCGGAAGGGAGCATCTAATACGTGACAGAGAACGTCTCGAATTCAACCACAAACCATGCAAAACCGCTTCAGAAATGAGGAGCTTACCTTTGCTTCGGAGCATTCTTTCCTCAGTGCCTCCACCTCTCCCCTACCAAGCAGCACAAACAGTGCACCGCTTTTTGGCCCTTGGCAGTTCCCTGAGGAACAGTCTACGGGGGAACGAACTGAGACCTCGACAGAACGTCTCACCTCTCCTCTGTCGTGTTCACTGAACTGGCTCGCCCATCGCGCTCTTGAATGAGCGTTTTCAAGTGCTTGTTCTCAGCGATCAGCATCTCCATGGCGTTCCTGCACGACGCAACCAACAACTAACACCTAACACTGTTGTTTCCGCTTGTGTTCGGACGAAACCAATGTGCGTGAAGAGCAAACCGGAGAATTATGCAGAACACTACTCCGTTCAAAATGTTTCACGCTGGAGCCCCACACAAGGGCTTGGCGGTAAGAGAGGCATGGCAAGCTAGTGGTTGAGGCCTACTTGAGACCTTCTGCTTCCGGTTGTGAGCCTGGGAAACAAACAGGCAGCATTCACACAGAACACGCTGTCTGCCTGTGATTGTTGCAGTGAGCCCCTTAGGTTCCTAGTTGCAGTGTAAATGCGTGACCTAATAGCTCTGGACATTGCACAGTTTCGCCACACCATCTGTCCCTGAGTCGTCACTGCGGCTGTTCCGGCTTTGTCTTCGAAGTTGGTCATCATCTAAACTCCTGCGACGAACGTGCAGGGGCTTGCCAGAGCCGTGATGGCCATAGCTGCCAGCGGCGAGGGACGAGATCTTCTTCAGCATGGTCTCGTGCAGAGAACCAACAACCCTGGAAAAGTTAGCTGTACAATCCTTGGCGAGCCAGGACTGTGCTCATCAGAAGTCACGTCAGCAGCAAGGGACTAACTAGATGTGTGCTCGTCTAGGAGCCTCAGAACAAAAGCTTTTGCAGCCCCAAGGGCATGCCCAAACGCCCCTCCAAAGTGACGTCCTCAGCCATCTGCAGGCGAAAAGCGCTCCTCCTCTGGAGTTCTAGGCTGTTCAGTCAGCACGAGAGGGCGAAATCGCCTAAGCCGTGTCAACGGTAGAAGCGCCCGCGCCGTGGGACGGCGACAACCCTTCCACTGGAGGCAGATCGCCGAAGTGTCCTATTTTTCCTGAGAGGAACGTCCAAATGATTAAGCCGAGAACGCCAAGATGGAAGCAGCAGCAATATTCTGCAAATTTGGGTGATCCGCGCCGGTCGATAGGCTCGACCTAGCGTGGCGCAAGGCAGGGGCAACGAAGGCCTCCAGACACGAGTCAGAAGAGGTACTAAAAGCTGTATATTATGCCTAAAAACCTTCCAAAAGGATGAAAAAAGCAAAGACAGGAAGCGAAAAACGCACATACTTCGTCGCCGACTACCAAGTGGCCTCCCGAGTAGTCAAGCCACTGCTGGGTCCTGACGGGGCGCAGCATCTGCCCGTTCGGTCCGCAAACGCTTCGAATTCGCCTATCGGTTAGTAAACGTTATTTCAGCGTCCATTAGAACATGCTGCTGGGCAATCATCTTATTGACTGAATCGTCACTTCTGCATAGCACGCGTTTGCCAAATAATAGTATGGGAAAGAAGGCAAATCCAACTGAGACTTGGGCCAGCTCACTGTTTTCCCTTCAACTCCCAGGACCTGCCTAGACTGTTCGCCATTTTTAAAGTTATTTTTCCATCTTCTTGCGGACGAAGTCAGTGCGGCCGCCTCACTGGCGCTGCGCCAGCCGCAGTCGTTCACGGAAACCAGAGATGATTCCATTAAAAATGTAGGGCCCACAAATTCCCGTAGTTGAGAGGGAAGTTGATACAGTGCTTCTGCATCTAGATGCTTCGGCAGACTGGCAAGATGCAGATCGTGCAGTCCTCCACCCAGCTCCCAGGAGGCTAATTGACTTGCGGCAACGCCTAACAGTTCCCGCTGAATTAAAACTGCTAATTGGACCGTTATCGCCCAATGGACGCATAAGACAGATATTACTGAAAACTCCCCCCCTAAGTCGGTTTCTCTTGTTGAGTGCTGCTCCCTAGTCAGCTAATATGCATGCACCACTTGCATAGAACAGTCCTACGTCACGTGCTCACAGCATGTCTAACTCTGTGCTGCACTGCGACAAGGAACGGGCTTCGAAAAATTGCGTCGTCACCACAACGGCCCCAACCTTCTAGTGAGAACGAAAGTCGTGAATAGCCGACAACACGGAAAACGCACCAATTCATCGCCCTTAGAAGGGAAGATGCACAGACTATGGAAACTGCAGGCAAAGGCTTCAAGAGTACACTCCAAAGATTATCACCCCTTCCACAGAACGCTGGTAACCCGGGGCGGCTCTGCATGCACCACTACAAACCAGTGCTGCTCTACGTGCAGCTCTGAGCCCTCTGTGTGTTGCCGCCTCCCCCAACAACCCGTTGGACTGGATACCGCTCCAGGGCAGTTCATTTGACGCGTATATACACTGGTGTACAC
>NW_013547852.1:0-1463 GCF_000499425.1 Eimeria acervulina
GGTTTAGGGTTTAGGGTTTAGGGTTTAGGGTTTAGGGTTTAGGGTTTAGGGTTTAGGGTTGAAGATTACTTCGAATCGGACATCATACATATGCAAACCAGCAGAGTTTTTATTCTCTGTCTTCTCTTTTGAAGAGCGAAGGTTAGAAGCATTTGCATTTACATAAACATCAATGCCCATGCCTTTCTCTACAGAGTGGTCGATGACGTACGCTAAAGTCTGCTCACAAACCCTAAACCCTAAACCCTAAACCCTAAACCCTAAACCCTTAACCCTACTCCATCAACCCTAATCCCCAATCCCTGAACCGTAAACCATAACTGTCAACCCGTAAACCCTAAACCCTAACCCGTAAACCCTAAACCCTAAACCCTAAACCCTAAACCCTAAACCCTGACTCTTGTAAGAGTAGTGCAGAGTTTGTCTTGATCAATGAGAGCCATTGAAGGGCAGCCGTTAGCAAAAGTGTAGCTGATGGGTATTTTGTTTGCTGCTGCTTTTGGTCGGAACAATTCTATGCTTCTCTCAACTGCAGCACGAAGATCCACTGAAGAACCTTCCTCCTGCAGCAGCAGCAGCAGCAGCAGCAGCAGCAGCAGCAGCAACAGCAGCAAGAGCAGCAGAAGCAGAAGCAAGAGCAGCAGAAGTACAAGTAGCAGCAGCAGCACCAAAAGCAGCAGCAAAAGCAACAGCAAAAGCAACAGCAAAAGCAGCAGTAATAGCACCATCAGCAGAAGCAGCAATGACAGCAGTAGAGGCAGCAGCAGAAACAGAAGCAGCAGCCGCAGAAGCAGCAGCAGCAGCAGCCGAAGTAGTAATAGCAGCAGCATCCTCAGCAGCATCCGCAGCAGCATCCGCAGCAGCAGCAGCAACAGCAGCAGCAGCAACAGCAGCATCCGCAGCAGCAGCAGCAACAGCAGCAGCATCCGCAGCAGCAGCAGCAACAGCAGCAGCAGCATCCGCAGCACCACCAGCAGCAGCAGCAGCAGCATCAACAACAGCAGCAACAGCAGCAGCAGCAGCAGCATCAACAGCAGCAGCAGCAGCAGCAAGGGAAGGAAGCAAAAGAGCAGCAAGATGTCTATCTTACATTTTTAGAGAGCACTTCAGTTTCAATATAAATAAGAAGATTAACAGCAGTAGTAATAATATCTATAGCAGACTTTTCTGCTAGTTTAATTAATTTATGCTGATAACCCGACAGCCTCTGAGAACCTAATAAAAGAGCAGCTAAACCCTTAACCCCTCGTATTTGAGGTATTAACAGACATTCAATGTAACCGACAAAATATATTGATAAGTCTCTCATCTTTCTTTTTATGCTCTTTCCCGATGAAAATACAGCCGACTGACATACAGATGATGCCTCGTATATACGCTCTGTACAATAGTACATACATAAACCACAAACCACAAACCCTAAACCCTAAACCCTAAACCCTAAACCCTAAACCCTAAACCCT
>NW_013547851.1:0-2478 GCF_000499425.1 Eimeria acervulina
GTCACCTTTAGACGCACAGGTAACTTCTCCGGGAGCCACCGACATGCAATCAGGAGGAGATCTGCCTCGTCCGCATGGTACAGGGGGTATAACAGTTCTCTTCAGGCACTTAGTCGGCCAGCCGGGCAGCAATGTAGCTTATATGATCGTGGGTAGTGAGACTTCGGATCCCCAGGTATGTCGTCGCCACATACAAAGACGAAGGGGGATTGGGGACACATCTGTTTTCTGACCGAAAGTAGCTAGGGTTTCCTTGGGAACCAGACGCAGCAAGCACACACGCAGAGTGTCCAGAATCCTATGCGATGCGTCTGACGCGTGGAAGCCAATGTGCATCTTTGCAGATATCGTATTCTGCACGTGCACCTGTACAATGAGTTGGATATCTGCTTGTGTGTTCCATTGTTCACTATATATTGGCGTCTTCGCTGTTGTGCATTTTTTAGAGCTGAGTAGTTGTGTGCCGTGTCCATCGAATTGTCCGATAGGGAAGGAAAGACCTGACAATCACCTATGTCCGCCTTGTATCTCTTGGTGCGCAAGAGCAGAGTCCTTCCAAAGTGGACGAAGGAAAGACCTGACAATCACCTCTTCCCGCCTTGCACCTCCCGCTGGGCAAGAGGGGAATCCGTCCAAGGTGGACATCGGAACGCATCCCTTTTGCAGGCTCCCACGCAGTGCACCTGGTGCTTCGGTGAGAGAAATCATACTCATATCTTCGTCGAAGACTTGCCATAGGTCGCGATGCCAAACTACAGCGTTGTGGAAGATTTCCAGAATTCTCAAGAAACCTGTGGTGGACTCCGGCGACCTAGAGCATCTCATGCAAAACCTCGAGCATCTAGTCGATTATGCTACGCACTGTGCAAAAGAGAACCTCGATGCTCTACAAACAAGATTTGCTGCGGAGAAATTGGGGTTTGCACTTCTGTTGATAGATGGAATATATGCGGCGAGCGAGGTACTAGGAGAAAAGGCCAGGCGCTGGGCGACCTCGAGCGTCTCATGCAAAACCTCGAGCTTCTAGTCGATTATGCTACGCACTGTGCGAAAGAGAACCTCGATGCCTTGCAAACTAGATATGTTGCGGAGAAATTGGGGTTTGCATTTCTGTTGATGGATGGAATATACGCGGCGAGCGAGGTACTAGGAGCAAACGCCAGGCGCTCCGAATGGTGGCAACAAGCCATCGATACACTTCCAGTTTATACTAATGCGCCAGATTTGGCTTCTCTACCTTTTGCAGCGCAGCAAAAGGCCGGTTTGTCTTTGTTTTTGGCGCGTGCTTTGGGTTATTACAGATGTGGCATGCGCCCTCCAGAACAGCTTTTGGTTGCACTGAAACAAGTTCTCCTGTGCACGTCTGCAGTGCCGCAATTCACGAGAGGCCCATGGGCAGATTACATAGAAGATGGCTACTGCGCAACGCTGGCACCTCGAGCGTGAGGTGCTTCATTGTACAAGGCAGTATCGACGGTAAATATGAGCGCTCCTTTGCGCAAGGATCATTAAGAGCTTAGGGCCCATAGAAGGTGGTATTCCGCTATTGGCGCTGGGAAGAAAACAATGTTTTTTAATATGCTGCTGCTGCTGCTCATTGTAGCTAGTTTTCGCGGGGTCGCAACAATATTGTAATTTCTATTCCATATAACGCATTCGTCTGTTCAGAAATGCGCAACCCTTCCCCTGTGTCAGGAATGTTTGAAGCGTCAAGCGTCAACGCTGCAGTAGGTTCGATGGCAACCTACTGCAATGTTTGTTTGCCTAGTGCCCATTTATACTCCAAGCTGCAAGCCTGTTCTTCGGTTAGGCCAGTTGCACCCGTCACTATTGGTGGTGTTTCTCCAGGAGCCAGTTTCGTAGGGAGGATCGCGATACTGCAAAATACACGTACAGCTTCTGCAGCGTGTTTCCTGCCGCAAGGAATGGTGCGCTTAATACGAATAGAAACTGTAGTGAAGCGGTGCAGGGAACACCAGTGGGCCTAGTTAGAGGCTATCGGACTGCGAGCCAGCTAGTCAAAAGTGGTCTGCATGCGTGTACACTTGCCAGTGATCGACACTGGGAAAGCGTCAGAGGGAGGCGTTAGCATACCTTGTCATCTCCATTCTCTCCCTTGTTGCCAACAATAACCGGCTAGGTTAAGTTTTGCAGTTGGCGTCAGGGCATCGTTTATGAGTCTTTTGCTCCGTCCGTCGCTCCCGTTCTTTCGGTTGAGCCTCTCGGCTGGGAGCATATTTGATTTTACAGTGTAGTGAGGGGATTTTTGGTGAGATGCAGAGCAACAATGCCACACCACATTCTGCTGGCTCCAGGCTCTACGTTTGGAAAATATGAGGGTCTTCCGGCAACTTTGAATGCAAAAGATGCAACCAGGCCAGATGCGCTCTTTTCAGCTTGCTCACCGGAACTCCTCAGCAGCACTGCTGGTCAGCTTTTCTCGTGTTTGCTCCACAGACCGCCTAAACAGCCTGCCCA
>NW_013547850.1:0-1552 GCF_000499425.1 Eimeria acervulina
AAAAGCTGAGACAGAAATGAGACAACTTTATCAAGAGAACCGACTGACAAATCACTACATTGACAACTATCTGTCCATGATGAATAGATGTCCGATACCGGACCTGGAACTCCTATATCAAGTGGTCATTGTAGGGCTGTCCCCCAGAGAGACACAATCGGCAACCGGCTGGGTCGGGGAGCGGGTACCAGGGAATGAAAGGCTTGACCTTGCTGAAATTAACTTACGCATTTCAAAAATCGCTTCGCTTCCACAGCTCCAGCTGAGAAAGACGGAAAAGGGTTTGGAAACTGCCTGGATATTGATCCTATGGTTATTGGAGCTGTGCATTTCAGCCACGCATCTACAGCGGTACTCCAGAGCAGTTAGAGAATTCTGTTAGAGAATTCTGCTCCTATAAAGTCGGGGGAATAAAATGAGAGGCACATGGGTTTCGCTGGCGCTTTTCTGTTGCTCTCAATGCTTCCCGACGAAAAGGACGCCTAGGTCCGTACCTGCACTGGCAAACTACCATGCACGTGTATGCCCTTCGGGCTCGTGAAGGCACCTACCAAAGTGCACCAACAGATCAATAACTTTTTTGGAGTCAATCTAAAAGGAATGAGTTGCCATATGCATGGAAGAGGTGTCTGTGGTCAGCCAGAGGATGCAGGAACGCTTGCAGCACTTGCGGCGGAGGCGGACGCAACCCCTGTACACTCGCACGGATGTTCAGAAACTCCTCATTAGCGCGTCTTACCACCACAGCTTCACCCCTGGTTTCGCTCGCATCGCTGTCACTCCGACTGGTCTACTTCAGAAAGACAAACGGCTTACTTGGATAGCAAGCGAAGGAGAGTGCACCAGAAGCCTCACAAGGTACCTGAGACCGTCTCTTGTACTCACACTCGCTTATTTCGGCAAATGTATCGACCTAGCAAAGGATGCTAGTGACATATCTGTTGGGTTGATGCTTTCTCAGGAAGCCGAAGACTCGAAATAGCACCAAATAATCATGTATTACACAAAACGTTCCATGGAAGAGAACAGAGGTATCCGGCAGGTGAGAAAGAGTTCTATACGACCTATTGGGGAGTTAAAAATACTCAATTTAACATATGCCACGTTATATTCAAATAACTGAATGGTATCACCCATGTGGCCGCTCATGCACCCTCCCGATGCCTTACGAGTCAGGCACTGTGAAAACGGGAAACGTCGAAGACAAAGACATACATACACGCTGCCCTTTTCTGCGATGCCTCCCGTTTCCTTTCTAAATTGCGTTCTTCTTACTACGCAGGCACCCAAGGGACTACGATTCTTGCAAAGCTCACCAACGGGCTACTGGTTAAGCACTAAAGCATAAACAGCAATCCCTTGTGTTACCAGGCAAGGCGCAGACGCCGCTTATTATACGCTCCAGCATAAAATGTTTGCGCAAAATGCCTGGTCAAGCTTTAGCCGGAGAGGGCAGACCCAGTACAACACTGGAGCGGGTAGTTAGGTTTTTTTGGTGGCCTACGATGCGCTGTTCATCTGTGGGATACATCCTCCCTTGTCTGGAATATCA
>NW_013547849.1:0-1551 GCF_000499425.1 Eimeria acervulina
TGGATCAACAACGCAACCAGCGGGAGAATGCCGTAGTAGTAGTAGTAGCGGTATCTTTCTAGTTCGAGCAAACTGCTTTGCCTACCTAAATGTCGTTGTACTTAGTTCTGAAAATAAGTACAACAGAATTAGATATCTACCAAAAACTTCAAAGAGCCTCGACGCAGCGCACCAACCCAGAGAAGCCCCTGTCTACAACAACGCGACAACTCCGATGCAACGTGTGGGGCCAGCCCCGCCCACATGCATGCACGCACGCACTTTTGCATGCATGCAGCACCCGAGAAGCGTAACGCCCTCCGCTGCTTCCAAGCAAACCTGACAAAAACACTCCGTACAGAGCGGAGCGCCTTGAAATCTGTTGAAACGAAAATAAACTACACAGATCACCAGCGTGTAGACCGCTGGGGCTTACACTGCAGCTAGCTGAGACAAGTGCTACAGCTAGCTGGCGGCTGTGCTGCAGCTAGCTGAGGGCTGTGCTGCAGCTAGCTCGGAGCCGCGCTGCAGCTAGCTGGGGCACGTGCTGGAGCCAGCTGGTGCCCGTGCTGCAGCGCTATCTGGACCTCGTGCTGAGGCTAGCTGCGCTTAACGGGAAGGGTGTCTCCATTGCCTCCTCAGGAGGTGAGGGGACGGCAATTTGAAGAAGACTGGATGTTTGAGCCTTGCTGTTTCGTAGAAGAAGATATAACGAAGCCGAAGTAGCAGCATGCTACTCCCTGTCTCTGCAGAGGCAGAGTCGGTAGACAAAGGCTGGTTAAAATAACTAACACCTTGCCGCCTAGAACAAATGCTCCGTCCCCCTCCCCTTCAGCAGCAGCTGCGGCACCTCTTTGGGCCCCCTATTTCAACGCAAAGCCCGCCTGCATATTTCTTTGCAGCCGCACAATACGAATATCTATGGGGGGAATCTTTTCTGAGGGACTCCAGCTTTCAATGAGATCTGCAACATGCACAGAGCAAACAACCAGCAGTACATACACCCCAACTCAACACAACCGGTTCACGCCTGCCCCGAATACCGATGTTGCAACGCGCTGCATCTCCACAACATGACTTAAACTCCTGCAACCTGCTCCAGCAACCAGCTGCTCTGCTGCTGCACCCCGCTGGCACACAATGCAGCTGCAGCAGGTTGCTGCAAGCAAGGGCCAAAGACAGCGGGAGAGGGGGAGACGTTAGAGGAGACACTTACAGCCACTTGTCTCGTCTGGAGGGACTGTCTCGAAATACTGGAGAGCGCGCTCAAACAAACCAATTAAATTTTCCTTTTCCTGCAGCCGCAAAAGCCTTGCATGCAAAACAGAGTCTCCATAGCTCCACAGCAGCACAGCAACAGACAAAGCAACAGAGGAGACAGAGCAACACAGGAGACAGACAAGCCGAAGAGACAGAGACAAAGACACAAACAAACACCAGAAAGGGAAGGTCTGAGAAGCTATAGCAGAAACGGGAGGAGACCCCCCAACACAAAACAACGCAGAAAGCCCCAAAACCCACAAGGGAGGAGACAGATAAGGAGGAGACAGATAAGGGGGAGACACATCAGCA
>NW_013547848.1:0-1195 GCF_000499425.1 Eimeria acervulina
ATAGATGTATGTATATATATATATATGTATATATATATATATATATGTATATGTATATGTATATATGTGTTTGCATATATATAAAATATATATTTATATATATGTATGCATATATATATATAGAAGTATAATATGTATATATGTATATATGTATATATATGTATATATATATATATATGTATATATATGTATATATATATATATGCTCGTCAGGTTGTATAATGGTATAATAATATATATATTATTATATTATTATATATAACACCAAACAAAACACAAAAACCCTTTCTGCAGCGGATGTGTTGGTAGAGAAACAAAAACAAATTAAAAATAAATAAAATAAAAAATAAATTAAAATATATAAATATAAAAATCAAAATATAAAACACAGGTGCGCGGCAGCTAAGACGGAAGCCCTTCCGAGGACCCGGCTAGGGTTTAGGGTTTAGGGTTTAGGGTTTAGGGTTTAGGGTTTAGGGTTTTAGTTTGAACAGAACCGGCTGGTTATTTATTTTGTTTTGTCTAAAGAAACAATAAACAACAAATAACGTAAAAATGCAGCAGCAACAGCAGCAGCAGCAGCACCAGTAGCAGACAAATAGCAGTAGCTGAAGCAATAACAGCAGCAATTCCAGCAGCAGCAACAGCAGCAGCAACAGCAGCAGCAACAGCAGCAGCAACAGCAGCAGCAACAGCAGCAGCAACAGCAACAGCAGCAGCAGCAGCAACAGAAACAGAAGTAGCAGCATCAAGAGCACCAACAGCACCTGCAACAGCAGGAGAAATAGCCGCCGCAGCAGCAGCAGCAGTAGCAATAGAAATACAAGTAGCAGCAGCAACAAGAGCAGAAGCAGCAACAGCAACAGAAGTAGCCGCAGCAGCAGCAGCAACAGCAGCAGCAGCAACAGCAGCAGCAGCAACAGCAGCATCTACAACCTTGCAGAGGCATAACCGAAAAGCATTTTGAGTTATGGTTTTATGTTACAACTGCAACAGCAGCAAATGATTTTGTTGCTGCTGCAGCAACAAATGCAGCAGCAACATGCTGCTGGTGCTGCTGCTGCTCGCTGCTAGAGCTAACTGCAGCAGAAGCAGCAGCAACGACACTCGAACGTGCTTACGCTACAGCTGTTGCTGCAGTAGGCGTCTACTGCTGCGGCTGCGGCTGCGGCTGCTGCTGCGGCTGCGGCTGCGG
>NW_013547847.1:0-2368 GCF_000499425.1 Eimeria acervulina
GGAGGCTGATTTAGTGCAATCGACGACTGCCTCATTGGCATCCGCTCGATTTGCGCTCATCGCTGAGCAAGTTGCAGTTCCTTCTGCGCCGACAATTACTTGCCAGACGAATGCGGAAAAAGTTTAGTCTTCTACAGATGCGCAATGGATTACGTATAAACTGCGGGCTCTCGTCATCACTTGGACGATGGGCTACTTCAAATCAACGCGGAAAAGCAGCCTCCTTTTAGCGCCTTTTGCCTATCGTGAATTCGCTCGATCGTCCTTCAACGGGAGTGCTTTGGAGCGCCCGTCACTTGCGCCGAGGGGGTATGCAGCTCCATTGCAGCTGCCTGTGGATGCGGGCCGGCAACGCCTTTTTCTCTTGTACCGTCAAGATGCTTGGCGCAGAAAGTATGCATTTATTTCGGATAGTTCGGGTATGCAGTTGGGCGGATGTTGCAAGGTGAACCGGAAGCCTTGTGAAGAGCTACAGTGGGGCACGCTGGTGGCACTACGGGTTTGGACAGCCCCAACGCTAGCCCTTGCCCCACCCGTAACGCCAGAGAACGCAGGCGGCTCAGACACACACGCGCATATTGCAGGAGACAATACAAATAAGGGTTTGTTATGTGATGGCGGTGCGCTTGCGTGACGTTTGTCTGGCGGGGTGTATGAGGCGCTTGGACCTGCATTTGCCTTTGATGTGCAGAGTCTCACACCACGTGCTGTTCCAGTGGCTGGGAAACACAATGCCTCTAGAGTGCGGGACACGGCAGGAGCCATGGATGTGGTTTTCCCGACGTCTCGCGCTCACCGTGACAACAGAGAACGCTGGGGTTTCAGATACATACGTGCATGGTGCAGGAAACATCAATAATACGAAAATGGATTAGTTACGCTTTGACAGTGCGCTTGCGTGACGTTTTTCAGACTGAGTGTATGAGGCGCTTTGCCTTTGTTGGACACGGTCTCGCGCCACGTGCCGGTGGGCTAGGCAATCTCTGTGGACTACGATATAAGGCAGGAGAGTTGGATGTGGTTTTCCCGAGACTGGTGCTGTTCGGAGGTAGGGGGGGCAGCGTGTGGCGGTGCTGGCCGGAAGACAGCTCAACACGGGGACACATCAAAGCAACCTTGCAACATCTCGTTTGAGTCTCACATTCGGTTTGCTGCGGTCAACAAAATGGTTGGTGCTTGCGTACATGCGGTTCATAAGAGTCTCACTAGTATCCCATCGATTTGCGTTTTACGTTTGGAAGGCTTTGCGGGGTATGGAGCATTCGAACATAGTCGCCAGGGCCGCAAGCTAGACTCCAGCGTCCTGCGCTTACCCAATGGGCTTCAAAATTTGGAAGAACTTTGAAGGTCCTGGCTTTGCGTAAAGCGAGGGTGGCTGCAAGCTGATGTCCAGCAGAGCCAGCTGCTCCATCTCATTGGCGAAGGTGAATTTAATGAGTGACCTTTACGGAAGAGACTGCATTAAAAAACTATGCAGTTCACGTTCGCCTATGCGTAGGCAGCTTGCTGCAACAATTTCTTCTTCGGTATTCATAAGCTCCTCGGGTCAGAGAGTATGCACCTAGTTTGGAGTCACAGGTAAAGGTCTCCATCCAGAAGTCCGCCAGCACTGTGTGCTGCGACAACGAGGCATACGTAGGGCACGCGCTTGTTGCGATGCATTGGTTTGAGTGGAAGTTGCTCTGCTCGCAGCATGAAGCCGGGCACGCCGTCTTGTCTTATGCATGCGTGGGCGTGGAAAGAGAATACGCACAGAGTATATGCGGTTAGCCGTCTCACAGTGACAGTGCACTTAACGTTGTACACTTAGTGGGAGTCTCTGTTGACTCTTGGCATGAGCGTTTGTACAGGCGTTGCCACCACGAGGTGTTTCTGGGACTGGTTAGTGCAGCATTTGTGCAGTGCGGTAGACGGAGGGAGTTGTGAATGTGTGTTTCCTAACGCCTGGAGAGAGGGAGAGCTGCTTGCTGGCTGCGCGATGCGGTATGGAGGCCTGCTGTTCATGGAAAATCTGGACAGAGTTGCAACGTGTAATGTAACGCGGATTCATGTTGGGGTGATATCTGCCAAGACGTTTGGTGCTCAGGTATGTGCAATTGCTGAGTGTGGCATTGTCACGCGGTCGATTTCCGCTTCTCCCTGTGACGGCATTGTACCACCTGTACCGCAAGTAAGTAATAGCCTACGCCACTTGGGGAAGGACTAGTGTTCTGCACACCCACTGCAGATCTCACAGAAATTTGGAGAGCAGGTCACCTCTGGAACAAAGGGAGATCGCAAATCGACGCCTAGTGGAGGCGGTTGCTTCTTGTTGCCGCTGGCGGGAGCGGATTGAATGAGTAGCCCTTGAGGAAGATGCCGTCATCAT
>NW_013547846.1:0-1435 GCF_000499425.1 Eimeria acervulina
TGCTGCTTCTATTGGCTGCTGCTGCTGCTGCTGCTGCTGCTGCTGCTGCTGCTGCTGCTGCAGGTTTTGGTTTGCCGCTGTCTCGGGCGTTTGCTCGATATTTTGGAGGAGACATTCATGTACAGGTGAAACTAAAAAAATAAATATAATTAATTAATTAATTAATTAATTAATTAATTAATTAATTAATTATTTTGTTTGTTTGTTTGTTTGTTTGTTTATTTTCTTATTCATTTGTTTATCTATTTATCTATCTATCAAATTATTTTTTTATTTATCAATTAATTAATTAGTTAATTGATTATTTATTTATTTATTAATTTATTTGTTTATTAATTTATCTATTTATTTATTTATTTATTTATTTATTTTATTTATTTGTTTATTTACTCAGTCTCACTTCGGCATAGGAACTGACGTTTATATTACTTTAAACTGCATTGAAGACAGAGAAGAAATTTTATTTTTTCAGGAGAAAAAGAATTGGCCTGCAGATCAAAACAAAAAAAAATAAATATCAATAGCAGCAGCAGCAGCAGCAGCAACAACAGCAGCAGCAGCAGCAGCAACAGCAGCAACAGCAGCAATAATACCAACAGCAGGAGCAGCAGCAACAGATTTGCTGCTCTGACTCCTCCAACAGCTGCAATATTAACAGAAGCAGCAGCAGCGGCAGCAGCAGAGGGGCCAACAGCAGCAGCAACAGCATGAACAGCAGCAGCAACAGCAGCAACAGCAATATCAACAGGAGGAGGGAGAGCTGCTGCTGCAGCAGCAGCAGGATTAGCAGCAAACTAACGGCCGTAGCCAGAAGCAGCAGCGAGAATGCCTTGCATCACCGAGCAGCAGCAACAGCTAGCTGCAGCAACAACAGCTAGCTGCAGCAGCAACAACAGCTAGCTGCAACAGCAACAGCTAGCTGCAGCAACAGCAGCTAGCACTAGCAGTAGCAGTAACAACACCTAGCTGCAGCAACACCAGCTAGCTGCAGCAACAGCAGCTAGCTGCAGCAACAACGGCTAGCTGCAGCAACAAAAAGCTAGCTGCAGTAACAACAGCTAGCTGCAGGAGCAACAGCTAGCTGCAGCCGCAACAACTAGCTGCAGGAGCAACAGCTAGCTGCAGCCGCAACAACTAGCTGCAGCAACAACGGCTAGCAGCAGCAACAACAGCTAGCTGCAGCAGCAACAGTGAGCAGCAGCAACAGTGAGCAGCAGCAACAACAGCTAGCTGCAGCAGCAACAACAGCTAGCTGCAGCAGCAACAACAGCTAGCATTAGCAACAACAACAGCTAGCTGCAGCAGCAACAACAGCTAGCTGCAGCAACAACAGCTAGCTGCAGCAGCAACAACAGCTAGCTGCAGCAGCAACAACAGTGAGCAGCAGCAACAACAGCTAGCTGCAGCAGCAACAACAGCTAGCTGCAGCAGCAAC
>NW_013547845.1:0-1432 GCF_000499425.1 Eimeria acervulina
AAAAATATAAATACATATATATATACATATATATAATATAGATATAAATAATATATAAAATATATATTTATATGAAGCCTTCATTTGCTTATTTATATATTTACTCGCGTATTATATTATATTTTTATTTTATAATTTTATTTATTTATTTAATTTATTTATTTAATTAATTATTTAATTTATTTGTTTAATTTATTTATAAAAATAAATAAAATATTTTGTTTATTTCTTTAAGAAACTTTGCTGAGTTTGTTGTTACGAACATTGCCGGGTCGAGCTTCTTTCTTTTGTTTATTTTTTTTATGTTTATCTTTATCCTTTTTATCTTTATCTTTATCTTTATCTTTATCTTCATCTTTATCTTTATCTTTATTTGAATAAACATTTTTCTTTGTTGTTTCTGTCTGAGTTTCTTCTTGGATATGATCAGAGTCGTATGATACAGCTGCATTAGTTCTACGTCTATTATTCTTTAAATTTAAAGCATCTTTAACACCGTTTATCTTCTCTGAAGAAGAAGAAGAAGAAGAAGAAGAAGAAGAAGAAGAAGAAGAAGAAGAAGAAGAAGAAGAAGAAGGAGAAGGAGATGAGGGCTCTTTACCGGCATCATTATCTGCTGCTGCTGCTGCTGCTGCTGCTGTTGCTGCTGCTTTTGCTGCTGCATCTGCTGCTGTTGTTGCTACTTCTTCGTCTTCATGATGATGAATTTGTGCTTCTACAATAATATGTTTAAATGTAGGAGAAGAAGAAGACGAAGAAGAATTATAATCATATTTATAATTATTATTTTTTTTATCAGCAGAAGAAGGCGATAAAGAAGATAAAGAAGATATAGAAGATAAAGATGAAGAAGATAAAGATGAAGAAGATAAAGATGAAGAAGAAGAAGGAGGCAAAGAAGAATTAGACTTAGAAGAAGAAGAAGAAGAAGATGATGATGATGAAGATGATGAAGATAGTTGATCATCTACATCTGTATGGTGCTGTTTATCTGCATGCATCGAATCATCTTCTTCTTTATTTTTTTTATATGTTGCGCTTCTTTGTTTGTCTTCTTCTGCTCTTTTATTCTTTGTTCTTTTAACTGCACTTCTCTTGGGGTCCTCACGACGAAAAGGAGATTGAGAAGAAGAAGCATCTAACCGCTTCTCGTTTTCTTCTTCTTCTTTATCTTCTTTTTGTTGTTGTTGTTGTTGCTGCTGTTTATGTGCAACTGATTGAAGAGGAGGCGGTGATTGCGGGCCTGAAGATGTTGCTGCTGCTTCTGCTGCTTCTGCTGCAGTAGGAGCAGCAGCAGCAGCAGATTCATGCTCGTGATTGCTGCTGCTGCTGCTGCTGCTGTGGCTGATGTGGCTGCTGTGGCTGCTGGGGCTGCTGCTGCTGCTGTGGCTGCTGTGGCTGCTGTGGCTGCTGTGGCTGCTGCTGCTGCTGT
>NW_013547844.1:0-1318 GCF_000499425.1 Eimeria acervulina
CAGCAGCAACACCAGCAGCAGCAGCAGCAACAGCAACACCAGCAGCAGCAGCAGCAACACCAGCAGCAGCAGCAGCAAGAATAACAGCAGAAGCAGTGGCGATGCTGTTTGTGTGGTTTGCAGCAGCTGTTGCTGCTGGGTGTCTCTCCTAGAGAAATCAAACCCTAAACCCTAAAACAACAAACCCTAAACCCTAGAACAACCAACCCTAAACCCTAGAACAACAAACCCTAAACCCTAAACCCTAAAACTGAAGCACCATCTATAGAGTTGGCTGGCCTCAATTTGCTGCAGAGGAAGAAAATTTAGGGTTTAGGGTTTAGGGTTTAGGGTTTAGACTGCATGCGGTTTCTTCTATTTGAATATGCGGTAGACTGCCTTTAAATGAAGACAAACAAAATACAAACAAACAAATAAATAAATAAATAAATAAATAAAGACAGAGGCGAGAGACAAACAAAAAAGAAGCAAACAGACGACTCGCAGCGAGGCCCCCATTGCAGCAAACCCTAAACCCTAAATCCTAAACCCTAAACCCTAAAAGCAACACCCCACCATAAACTTCAAACCCTATTCTTGACCCCCCACCCTTCATTTGTTTGCGCGCTGCTTCTCTAGCTAGCTAGCTGCAGCTAGCTAACTAGCTAGCCACAGTTAGCTGGTCGGGAAGATCAACAGCTAGCTAGTTAGGGAAATCTACAGCTAGCTAGCTGCAGCTAGCTAGCTAGTAAGAGCCAGCTGGCTAGCTGTGGCTAGCTAGCTATGACTTGCTAACACGTTATCAATAACTAGCTAGCTGTAGCTAGCTACAGCCAGCTAGCCCTAGCTAGCTACAGCTAGCTAGCTAGTTAGACTGCGTAAGCACTGCCAGTTAGTAGCTGCTGGTGTAGGTGGGCGGCTAACTACCACCCCCTGGCTAGCTAGCTAGCTAGCTAGCTAGCTACACCTAGCTAGCTAGCTACACCTAGCTAGCTAGCTACACCTAGCTAGCTAGCTACACCTAGCAAGCTAAGCTAGCCACTTAGAGCTAGCTAGCTAGATAGATAGATAGAGCTAGCTAGCCACAGCTAGCTAGCACGTAATAAATAGCTAGCTGGAGCTAGCCGGATGTGTTTGTTTTAAATGCACTGCAAGAAGTTCAGAGTTTTTAAAACTTTATTATTATTATTTAATATTATTTATTATTGTTTATTATTTATTATTATTATTTATTATTTATTGTTATTATTGTTATTATTATTTATTTTTTGTTTATTCGCCAACCCCACACTTTGCGGTGTATCGACAAATTAACTGCAAAAAACACCGCAAGAAAAAA
>NW_013547843.1:0-1504 GCF_000499425.1 Eimeria acervulina
CAACCACCGCAACGACGGCACATACGGCTTAGAGCCTAGCGGGATTCAGTTCATATCAGACCCCCGAACAGCGTGTTGTTAGCCCGCAGTGGATTTTAGCTCCTCGTGTCCCTCCCGCTTCGCTTCACCACACAACTTTACTGGCAAGTGCAACGAAAGCTACTGGGATGCTATGCTCCCTACGATCACGAACCACCGCCGGACAGGCATCTCATGGCGCGGCCCCATCCGAGATCAAGCTTTGGGTACCCCTTCCCTATCCACCTCGTCTACGCGAACGAAGGTTCAGACAATTCACTCAATAAGTATGTCCCACTCCTTAGGACTGGCGCGGAGGCGTGAATATGCCAATTCATTGGGAGAAGGAATGCCTGAGAGCGAAGAGCGACAGCAGCGTTCCGACAGCAGCACCACCGGCAATGTCTGACGTGCTAGGTATGGTCTGCCAGCACTCAAAAGAAAGCGCTTTTAGAGAGCCAGCCTGGCTTGACAGTGACTCCGACAGCGGCTGACTGGGATCCTCATGTTTACAGTAAATCTTGCTTGAAAGCTGTTGTAAAGTTGGTTGTTTTGGTCCTGGTTCCTCTTCTTCGTGTGTGACGTGCATAGGGACCTCCTGATGCATTTGGTCTGCCCAAGGCGCCCTGGGAGAAGCGGACAAGTTTGTGACGGCGTCTTTCCACCCTGAGTAGATTGGTGTGCTTGGGATGAGTGCGTGCGTTCACTCTTCTTGTGACTCCTTGGCCGGCTGTTTGTCGTGGCCGCCCATATCTCCCAATTCAGCTCCAACTAATTACATTTTATCTTTGAAAATGCAGGACTCCACATTGTGTAGTAACAAAATTGGTTGCTTGGCATTTTCTAACTCCTCAGGTGGGATGCGCCTGCGTCGCTGCGTCTTTCGGCGTATGTGATGTGGAACGCTCAAACAAGCGAAATAAAACGTTCCAAGCTGC
This sequence comes from Eimeria acervulina, assembly GCF_000499425.1. Classification (NCBI taxonomy): domain Eukaryota; phylum Apicomplexa; class Conoidasida; order Eucoccidiorida; family Eimeriidae; genus Eimeria; species Eimeria acervulina. The sequence goes on from NW_013547843.1 coordinate 957, forward strand.
TCAAAACAAGCGCAGAAAGACGTCAATATTACTCACAGCGTCGGCTGCATGCGTGCAGGGTTGTGTGTATGTTGGCTGGTGCGGCCTCCGATATGCATCCTTTTTGCGCGCATGCATACATACCGAAAATTTCATTGCGACGTTATTTTCCTGCATAAATGCGGCTTTTCTGTGATGTGTGAGCATGCGTGCGGTTTCACACAAGTGGATACACATGAACAGATGCAATGCGTATTTTGCACTTTAACTCCCAATGACTGCACAAATCAGTAAACAAGTACATATCCCGATATCCTTTGAAAGCAACAAATGAACGTTTGCATCCCTTTGCTAGACGTTGCCCTGTATGCTGTTCGGCACGTTTATGAGGGGCGACACAACCCTGCCTTCTTTGATACATTCTAACGCATTTGACCACCCCATCCTGCCTTCGGCGCCCAACGGCCAACAAGTATTTCGCCTTCTCGGCAGCAACCACCAATAGCTCGCAGCTGTAGGTTGCTGCTGCTCCACTGACTCCTAAGAGCTCTACCAAAGATCTCGACGGC
>NW_013547842.1:0-2582 GCF_000499425.1 Eimeria acervulina
AAAAACACTAAACCATAAAATCCCTAAACCCTATACCCTAAACCCTAAAAGCCCTAAACCCTATACCCTACAGCCTCATCCCTAAAGCGTAAGGTTATCGGGCGCTCTGGTTGTGTAGCCTGCGTGGATCAGCATCGAGCGAGGTTCTTATTGACGTGCAGCCTCTTCCGCTTGCGGTCGTTTGTTTCGTAGGCTGGGATCTATTATTCCGCAATAAAGTTTTTCTTGTCGGCAGTTTGCTCTAAGGCGTTCGGAGGGACGCTGTATATGGCGGCGGAGAAACATTACCCGACTCATTGCACTTATTAATACTGCTTTTCAAAAAAGTGTGGATCTTCCGGACATGATCAATGAGTCTTTGTGCCGCTTTTTGTTGTGCAACCGAACAGAGGATGATTTGTGCACGCTTGCAGAGTCCATTCACAACATAGATGCTGTCTCAACTTCTAACTGATGGTAAACTCAATGTGCAATCATCGGGATATCTGTCCTGATATGTTTGGAGATCGAAAGACATTTTTAGAGTTCCGATTTGATAGTGGTCGGTGGCATTGTGGCTGATATTCCAGACAAGGGAGGATGTATCCCACAGATGAACAGCGCATCGTAGGCCACCAAAAAAGCCTAACTACCCGCTCCAGTGTTGTACTGGGTCTGCCCTCTCCCGCTAAAGCTTGACCAGGCATTCTGCACAAACATTTTAAGCTGGAGCGTATAATAAGCGGCGTCTGCGCCTTGCGTGGTAACACAAGGGATTGCTGTTTCTGCTTTAGTGCTTAACCAGTAGCCCGTTGGTGAGCTTTGCAAGAATCGTAGTCCCTTGGGTGCCTGCGTAGTAAGAAGAACGCAATTTAGAAAGGAAACGGGAGGCATCGCAGAAAAGGGCAGCGTGTATGTCTTTGTCTTCGACGTTTCCCGTTTCCACAATGCCTGACTCGTAAGGCATCGGGAGGGTGCATGAGCGACCACATGGGTGATACCCTTCAGTTATTTGAATATAACGTGGCATATGTTAAATTGAGTATTTTTAACTCCCCATTAGGTCGTATAGAACTCTTTCTCACCTGCCGGATGCCTCTGTTCTCTTCCATGGTACGTTTTGTGCAATACATGATTATTTGGTGCTATTTCGAATCTTCGGCTTGCTGAGAAAGCATCAACCCAACAGATATGTCACTAGCATCCTTTGCTAGGTCGATACATTTGCCGAAATAAGCGAGCGTGAGTACAAGAGACGGTCTCAGGTACCTTGTGAGGGTTCTGGTGCACTGTCCTTCGCTTGCTATCCAAGTAAGCCGTTTGTCTTTCTGAAGTAGACCAGTCGGAGTAACAGCGATGCGAGCGAAACCAGGGGTGAAGCTGTGGTGGTAAGACGCGCTAATGAGGAGTTTCTGAACGTCTGTGCGAGTGTACAGGGGTTGCGTCCGCCTCCGCCGCAAGTGCTGCAAGCGTTCCTGCAGCCTCTGGCTGACCACAGACACCTCTTCCATGCATATGGCAGCTCATTCCTTTTAGATTGACTCCAGAAAAGTTATTGACCTGTTGGTGCACTTTGGTAGGTGCCTTCACGAGCCCGAAGGGCATACACGTGCATTGTAGTTTGCCAGTGCAGGTACGGACCTAGGCGTCCTTTTCGTCGGGAAGCATTGAGAGCAGCAGAAAAGCGCCAGCGAAACACATGTGCCTCTCAGTTTATTCCTCCGACTTTATAGGAGCAGAATTCTCTAACTGCTGTGGAGTACCGCTGTAGATGCGTGGCTGAAATGCACAGCCCCAATAACCATTGGATCAATATCCAGGCAGTTTCCAAACCCGTTTCCGTCTTTCTCAGCTGGAGCTGTGGAAGCGAAGCGATTTCTGAAATGCGTAAGTTAATTTCAGCAAGGTCAAGTCTTTCATTCCCTGGTACCCGCTCCCCGGCCCAGCCGGTTGCCGATTGTGTCTCTCTGGGGGACAGCCCTACAATGACCACTTGATATAGGAGTTCTAGGTCCGGTATCGGACATCTATTCATCATGGACAGATAGTTGTCAATGTAGTGATTTGTCAGTCGGTTCTCTTGATAAAGTTGTCTCATTTCTGTCTCAGCTTTTGTCCCTTGTTGAATTGGGAATAAACCTACATCGCAGCGTATCTCGGCAGGCTTCCATGGTCCGAATGTGCTAAGGAAAAGTGGTACCTTTGCTTGGATATAACCACGACTGCCATGCCTCCCCCTCGAACAACGAAGATATCAATGGCATAGCCTAATGGTTAAACGATAGCCCTCCAAGTAAAAATAGGAATTCAATTCCCCTCCTCTTCGAGTGCATTTTGGAAGTGAATATACCACCCCAGAGAAGGACGAAACTCCCCCACTGCCCGATTGGATATACATAGTCAGCTGATGCCAACGCGAAAAGGCTCCCAACCGTTGGGCCCTTCCCACCAAAGGGTTGACTCTGATGAGTTTGCATAATGTTAGAGGAAAGGCGGTGACTTTTTATTTTAAACGTTGGGAAGGTTCCGTGAGCTTATTTTTTGAATATGTGGCACTAGTTACTGCTATTCACCAAGCCGCTCTGTTTGCTGGTGATGTTCTC
>NW_013547841.1:0-1949 GCF_000499425.1 Eimeria acervulina
TGCAAGGGTGGTTCAGCGGCTGCACCTGACACAGGAAGTTCGTTTAGATATTTTGCAAACACTCCTTCTGTAGCGACGCTAGGATGTCACATAGTTGACATGCTTTGTCAGAAAAGCCATGAACACTTTTAGGCGAGTTGCGGGCGGTTGATAAGTTGCGACTTTCTCGAAAGATGACTTTTCTACGACCCAGGCAGTGCGTCATTCCGCTTCGCTCTCTGGGCAACGGCTATCCACTGGCGAGATGAGACGCCAGCGGGTCGACCTATAATGTTGGGGAGATGGAGAAGGAGCCAGTATTTGCCTTTCAGCTGAAGGGAGCTTGCCTCGTATAGTTTGTACGTTTGACGCTTTACTCGGCTACAGCATACCAGCCTATGCAGGAATTGTGCATGATGCCTAGAGGTTCCGAATCCGGTGAAGCGCTGGAAACGTGTGGTGGTGGTTGGCAGGTTATTTGTTTGGACCGCAAGTATGCTCAGTCACCTGGTTAATGGGGAGTCACATTTTCGTTGTCGGTGCTGAAAGTTCCCTGCATGGCTACGTGCATGGCTGGCACTCTCTTTATTCTAGGCAGTGCGTCTAGATCTTTGCCGTTAGAAGAATCCTTCACCTCCTGCTGTGCAGCGCATATGGTGGCTGATTGCTTGGTTGGAGCGTCCGTTAGACTTGCGGCGAAGTGGTGTGTGCGTTTGATTATTGGAGCAGTCTGTGCGTGCAGTACATCTGCTTTGTCTGACGCGGTGTGCGATGCAGAGAGCAGATTTAGTCGCGTTTTTGATGCGCAAGACTCGGCATTTTTGTTTCCTGCTTCTATGGACGTTACCAAGTTGCTCCAGTGCCGGATAGAGTCGGGGTGTGAGTGCTCGCCTGTCGAGCGTGTATTCTTGGCGCATATAGCTTTCAGCTGTGTATGGGTGTTGGGCTGTTGAATGAGTTTGGAAGCGGCAGGCACGTGCCGCTATGACAAGCAGACGGAACAACCATGGAAGCCTACTACGATGAGCAGATGCCTGCGTACGAGCTTCCTGTCAACGGGAAGGCAGTGACAGTTCAGCCTTCTTCTTGGACACAACGTTACGTAATGAGGCGATTCTGTGCACACGTGCCACTCGTCAGGAGCCAGAACGGTTTGTCGAATCATAACCTCGCGGGTGTGCGCAGTAGGAGCTGGGCGTTGTTTTCCTTCAGCGTGCTTTGTTTGAGATATATAGTTTCGAGTTTGGTGGTGCACATAGCGGAGGAGTTGCATTTTTCGCTAAGAGCAGAATTAGGCGTGAAGACCCGGCACTTTTGTTTCCTGGTTCTTTGGACGTAATCAAGTTGCTGCAGTGCCGGGTAGTTTAGGGGCTAATGCTTGCATATGCATGGTATCAATTTCCAGAGTGAGGGAACACCTTTCCAGGCCCAGGAAGTGCGTTCCTTGGTTTATTGTTATTGGGACGAAGCGTTGAGCGATCTAGCAGAGGATTGCTTCGTGCCAGGTTGAGGTAAGATCTGCGATATGATAGCTAGAGCGATAGAGCGCGGACATGTTAAATACGTGTTGTCTCCACTATGCAGCAATTGCAGGGAATAATGCCCTTCTCTTATTGGTTTGCGTGTGGTGTTTTGATGGGTGACAGTTGTTGCATGCGCATCTTGTCCATGCTCATTTAGAGAAGAGGGTATGGACTTGCTCCGCTTTTCTGCGCATCGCTTTCGCTTTAGGAAGAGGAGGTGCGTCCCAGAGCGCCGTCTGAACCGGTTGCCATTGTGGCAGGGTGTTATTCGCACTCGCACCTGACTGTCTGCATGTGCGCACAGCCCACTCATCTGGGCGAGCCCCCGTTTTTCCAATGTTTGCTTTTCACCACACGGCGCCACTTAACACCTCTTTGGCTCCGCACTTCCCAGTATTGCCTTTCTTGTTGGTACATGGGCGCCATTGACGGTGTGCAATGCAGAGA
>NW_013547840.1:0-1916 GCF_000499425.1 Eimeria acervulina
GTCAATACACAAAGCTAGTTGCCAAATCCACTGCAGTGTGTAACACGCAGCTGCCCATAATCTTGGATTTATGCGCACCTTCTGTGTGGCAATGTACGCTGAACGCTACGCAGCCTAGCATGAACCAACGAGCAGTACTCAGCCTCCATTACCGCGCACCCACACGCGCGCATCGCTTGCTCAAACGCATCACTAGATACCTGGTCATACACAAAATGACACACTTCTCGGCCTACACAACTCCTGCATAAGCGCCTGCTATCTCCCATGCATACTGTTCCCTCACCTTCCTTAATGCGTGCATCCGAAGCCCAAATAACGTCGGCGCGTCGGCCATACTCCGATAAATGAATGCTTTCAACGCCATGCGCAAAACGGTATTGCGATTCTGGATTGACTACAAACCCATCTTTTCACACATTTTTACCTTTAGCTCCCTGACACTCCTTATGATGGTGGCGCGCTCGCCAACGAACCCAAGCACCACCTCACAGCTGCACGCACCCAACTGTGAAATAGAGAACCCAACGCAGCACAGCACTCAACGCCTTCCACCACCGTCGGCAGCCAGGGCCTTGAAACACTCCCATGGGCACCTAGTGCCATGCGCGCCCGGCTCTGCACCCGGGCGGTGAAGCTACGCGCGCTATCGTAGCAGTTCCCAACTGCCAAAATGGCCTCGCTCACACCTAACGGGCCCAAAAACCCCTTCACTAGTCACGCGCGCTGCCACGCAATGCGTTCACAGAGGTTTCACAGGCCGGCAATGTTCCCCCCTCCCCTGAGCAACCGTCCTCGACCGACAAACAGCTTAGACACTGTAAAGCCTCACCAGCTCTCGCCAGAGACAACACAGTGTTCTCGCTACCCTTGTGTCAGGTCAGCATGCAACGCACAAGCTGTGTCCCTTTGCATACACTGCTGCGAGAGTAGCTGCATTCCATGTTTCACTCGACGCGCAAGCCTCACACTCCTGCAAGCTCCCAAACTAACCCTCGGAAAGGAATCTTCAGCAGTTTCCGCAGCCAACGCGCCTACGAAGAGAGTATAACGCTGCAACCCGTTGCTACTGAGGCACTCAAAAAGCCAATGCATGGACATTTGTGCAGCTCCAATGATGTAAATTGCGTGGCCTACACAGCAACTCCCGTGCCCTGCTTTATTGAGGAATGCACCGATGTTAAGTATCATGGCTGCGCAGCGCTTCCACAACCAACTACCAAAGCCACGCTTGTTATCGTTCTGGTGAGGTCGCCTCCTGCTACAATGATTCGCTGTCCAGGGGTCTAGTGACAAAACGCACCGCCTGTTTGTCAAGCCAACGTGCACTATCTAACCCACGAAAAGCTCGCATCAGGCTCGCATGGTTTCCTAGCAGCGAAACAGATAATTCCGCCTCACAACCTGCACGCCCGCTTGTGCGCACGGCTCTCTTCCAAACAGTGCACCTCCAGTCGCTCGCCTACGATATACAACGTCAGCCCATGTACGCGCCAGCTGCGTCCCGCTGACGCACACGCGTCGGCCTACATGTGTGCAAACGTGCCTTGCCTCCTCGTGACACATCCAGACACCAGCAACGCTGGCACTGCATCACTTTCTACGCGAGCTTCAACTTGAGGTACGCCCACGTCCAGCGCCTAGTTCCAAAGTGCAAAGGCGGACCAACATACTGTTCGTCATATAGCGCTGCATCAACTATTGCCACTGGGCTGTTAGACTTTGAATGCCCTACCGCTTCACGTAGCCGAAAACCTTGCTGTCAGCCTACTGCCGCATCGGCTATAACACGCCGAGCGTGCAGCTTCACATTCTCATGTAGCGCTCAAGCTTCACGATAGCACAACGCCATGGTTATGCCATTCTACAAAAAACGCATGCCTTTCCGCAGCAAGTGCTCCATTATGCTCTGCCTT
>NW_013547839.1:0-1805 GCF_000499425.1 Eimeria acervulina
GTTGCATTGTGGATTGTTCTTTTAGAATGAAATCTCCCAATAGAGGCTATATATATATATATATGTAGGTCTGGCTTCGGGTTACGTTGCTTCTAAGATGTTGAGCTCTCGCGGGGCATGTCGTGTGTATCATCTCAGCGCTTGGCCTCAGGTTGAACGCGTGGTTTGCTGTGTTTGGTCGGGAGGGCCAGGCGTGAAATGAGTTGGGTTGATGCACGCGGGGAAACAATCATGGACGCAGGATGTGTGTCACCAGATTCACGACTTGATCGATCTGCCAGACACGGCAAAGTGCATGTTTGAGTTCAGTTACAGATGGCCACAAAGGTGACAGGAACAGGCATTTCTTGTCCTGCAGAAGAGAAGGAGCGTACTGTGCCTACGATGGGCCCTACGCCAGGATTCGGCCAGTAATGATTGTTTTTCTCCCGACTCAAAGACTAGATGCTAGGCTGCTTATGCAGAGCTTGCAAAAGGCTGTGGTTCAGGCGAACCAAGTACCATGCATTTCTTCTCCCGGTGTTTCTCATCGCCATGGCATCTGCTTTGCTTGGCGCATCCGACAGGAAGTGCGCGTCGATTCTGGGAAGTTGCGCAGGCTCTCTTACAATGGATAGGTCTTGTTTGTGAAAAACGTCTTTTCAAGATGTGCTGACAGCAATCTTGGTGTCTGCAATATGGCTCTGTTGCAATCATGCATCACGAATGACCCCAAGTAGAATGCTGCATACCACCATTACCTGCGCCCATAATGAGCGATGGGATTCGTGTATGTATACAGCTTGCTGCTTAAAAGGAATATTCACATGAAAGGCTCCCACGCGATCTGCTCAGGCTGTAGGCTTTAATGAAAGCAAGGTGCGACGCTTGCATGCGTAGAAGCCGGCCCTTGTGAACCAGCACTGGAACGATGAACACAAAGCAAATACGCACATGCGTTTCGTGGTGATGCATGCTCTTTTATTTCTGGAGTCTCCAGTAGGCGTGGAGGAGGGGGAATCTGCAGATGCAAGTAATAAGGTGCCGGAGGTTTGAGCCTGACGATTATCTACAAACTCGCGTATGCGTGGCTTGAAAAGTCCCACAACGTGTTAAACTCCTGGTTTTTGCTTCAATGGCACAGCGTGAGAAGACTGCGGATTTATTCGCTCAGCGCGTGCGTTTCAAAAGCCCCTGCAGCATTGCTGATTATTGTGTCGTTGCGTCTGCCCACGCTGCCTTAGGCAGGCCCGCTAGTACTGTAACCGTCAAGGCAGGCATAACTTCTCTGAACCAAAGAACTCCGAATTGTACAGTGGTACTTCCTGTGCCATATGAGGGAACCTGAGTGATCTGTGGCTACCTTTTTGATGCTGAAGGCACAGGTTTGCTCAATAGACATATTGTTAGGAAGCCGTCAATGACTGCGGTCCGATGCGCCCTGCGTTGAACCCCCGTCGTTGTGCACTTGCAGTTGAGATGAGCTTTTCCATTTGTTTCCACGAATGGTCCTCCTTCGCCAGCTGTTCTCTGCACGGGCACTAAAGGCTGAAGGCGTTTTGGGCGATTACCACATGCCTCTGCTCTTTCTGTATAGATTGTGGGTTGGCGCACTCGACGGCCGCAGAGACCTGCTGACTGTATGGGTATAGCAGTTTTCGGGACGAGCTGTTCGGACCGAATTCCACACAGCAACGCTTCTGCAAACCAGTCCGCCGATCTCTCAAAGCAACTGGGGCACCCCAGGGTGGCAGACGTGCCTACGGAATATCGCTACCTAAGTTATACGTGTTGTAGCAGGCGAAGGGCTGCACACTCACATGAGG
>NW_013547838.1:0-1997 GCF_000499425.1 Eimeria acervulina
ATGGTCCTCTGCTTGTTCAACGGCGGAAACGTCACGTGCCCAACAGCTCAAATGTCTCAAATGGCGCTGGTGCTAGCACAACCCCAACCAACCCTCCACATTGCAAGAAGCATCTATTGCCAACTTCCCCAATTCACGTGAGCTGTAGCTTGAAGACCTGTGCCAGCCGTACCCACAAAACAACCCCTTGAATAGAGCACGTCCGCCCCAAGTCCTGACAAGCTGGGGACCCACTCTCTGCAATATTTTGGTGCCTCTCAGGCAGCGCTCCCCACCTCAGAGGTAGCCAGCGTGACGAACGCTGCGCACACGCTACCCATAAAACGCATGCCGCACATGCAGGGAGAAAATCTCCAAGCCCAATCCCCAAGCCCAAACAGCAGGGCTGCGTCGTGAAGAACTCTGTCAGCTTTCCCTACAAAACAGCCACGTGGCCACAGCACCTGTGCCCCAAGTTTCGACACTCTGGTGACCCACTCTCTGCAATATTTTGGTGCCTCGCGGGCAGCTCTCTCTATCCCAGAGGCAGCGACCGTGACGCACGATGCGCATACGCTACCCATAAAACGCATGCCGCACATGCGTGTGGAACATCCCCAAGCCCAAACAGCAACTTACCTTGCTCCAACATTAGTCACCATTCTTGGTTTATGCAAAGCCTACCACTCCAACAAATATCGGGGCCATCACATCATCCTAAGCAACTTCCAACATACCACTCCGACTCCTTCCTGAGCAAACCCCATACTAGAAAGCTCACCAGTTCGTGCTACACACTTTACACTATATTACCCCAGCCTAGCTTCCCTCCACTCGCCAGTCAATACACAACGCTACAGCTGCCAAATCCACTGCAGCGTTTGACGCGCAGCGGCTCCTGCTCTTGCATTTTTACGCACCTCCTGTGTGGCAATATATGATGGCCGCTACGCACCCTAGCATGCACCAGCGAGCACTACGCAGCCCCCATTACCGCCCACCCACACGAGCGCATACGAGCGCATCGCTTGCTCAAACGGACCAGTAGAAACCTGTTTACGCACAAAGTGACACACTGCTCGACTTACACAACCCCTGCATAAGCGTCTACTATCAGCCCTGCATATTGTTCATTCATGCATGCCTGAAAAGCCCATATTACGTGGGCGCGCCGGCGATACTAAAACAATGCGTGTGTTCAATGCCATGCGCAAAACAGTATTTCGATTCTAGATTACACGCCAACGCGTCATTTCACACTTCTTTACCTTTAGATCCCTCACGTTCCTCATAGTGGTGGTGCGCTTGCCAACGAACCCAGGCACCACCTCACAGCTACACGCACCCAACTGTAAAACAGATCAAAGACACAGCGTAGCACAGCATACAACGCCCTGCACAACTTCCTGCGACTCATCACCGTCGACAGCCAATGATTTAAAACAGTCCTATTGGCACCCATTGCCATGTGCGCGGTTCTGCACACTCGAGGTGAAGCTGAGTGCGCAACCATGGCTGCGCCCGACTGTCAATTTTCCCTCCTCTCAATTCTACACACTGGCAAACCTTAACCTGTCACGTGCGCTGCCACCCACTACATGACCAAGCGTTCTGTACGAGGAGTGTTCCCCCTTCCACCGGGCATTCCTACAAGATCGAAAAACAACTAATACGCTGCAGAGCCTCGCCAGGACTCTCCAGAGACAACAGATCCCTCCCGCTGTCTTTGCATCAGGTGCACAGGAACGCACAATCTGCGTCGCCTTGCAAACACTGCTGCGCAGGCAGCTACATTCCAAGCTCCACTCAACGCCCGCTCCTCACACTCCTGCAAGCTCCTTACGTAACCATGGAACCGAAATCGTCAACACAGCTTCCGCGCTAAACGTCCCAACGAAAAGAGTACACCGATGCAACTCGTTGCTACTCAGGCATTCAAATAGGCAAATGCATGCGCATTTATCTAGCTGCCATGATGTAAATGGCGTGGCCTACACAGCACCTCTCGCACCCTCCTC
>NW_013547837.1:0-1802 GCF_000499425.1 Eimeria acervulina
TATGGCGTTTAGGCTGTCAACAAAGCAGTCTTCGCCAGTCTGGCCTCTAGCCTTTGATTACGCCATAGAGCACGGCCAAATAGGCATTGACGAATTTTGACCCCCCGCTCCTTGCGGGGAATTCGCTTATCCTCGAACTCCATCTTTAGTAGACGCAAGAAACTTCGCATGCTCCCTGCCATCATCAGGTACTACCCTCACGATAGACTCTGTCCGCACCTCTTCGTTAAATGCCCTCGTACGAAACGCCTCAACAACAGCTGCAAACGTGGGTACAACATATGTGTGAGAGGTTGCGGGCTGTATAGTTCCCCGGAACGGCCACCAAATGTAGTGAACAACTCAGCTTCACTGTTACTGCGTATGTCTCCTGTATGCCTAACTAGGTGCACGCGCCACATCTCGTATCTATTCTCTATGGACAATCCACAAACGCTCCATTTAAACAACTATTAATTTTGAAAAGTCTCCATTACTAAGGTAAAACCCGAAATAATAGAACTGCCTAACTCCCCCACAGAGGGTCTGCCTCACTATTCAGCCCTGGGCCCCGTGTAGGCGGACGAGCACTCTTGGCGTATTTTACCTCTTTTCTATCTAAAGTGTTCCAATATTAGTGTATTTATGTTTGAATTGTTCCCTTTCGTGAAACTAGACCTCTACGGTTACCACATGAGCACCGTTGTAATGCGCGTGCACTACAGTACCAAATAGGGCCTCAGGAGATCTACCGGGCAGCGAGAGCACAAGCAGTATACTATTAGGAATAAATCAAGCCGCATTAGACAGGAGATAGAGCTTTGAAGCCAAGCGTGCTCGGCGGTCACCCAGGCCCCGACGCTGACTGCGGGCGAGGCGCCCGGAAGGGGTCATCAAGGGGACTATTATTCGTACTCTTCCTCCATTACGAGAGCTGAACCCCAAATTTTAAACTTTGAGCTGTTCTTTGATATTTTAAGGTTATTTCAAGGGTTATGGGTTGAGTGTAGCGTGTGCATTTCGAGTGTGGACTTAAGTAGGTATACATCTGATCGACAAGCACGGTGCAGCCGTGCGCAGTGCTCACTAAATCTTCTGGCAGTGCCACAGAACGGCTGTCCTCTTTTACGTATGCATTCTGCTGTGGTATAAAGAATATTCATTTACTATTTTTAAAATTTTATATCTTATGCCTGTGGATCCTTCGGTGCTGTCGGGATCGATGAACCTATAAAGAGCAGCTGCCACTACTGCTACTTTCATTCCCATAGAGAACTGTTGAGGTATACACTCATCATAAGCAAGCTACATTCCACCCATAACCCTTGAAATCTTAAAATATCAAAGACCAGTCAATCATTGGTAGTTTGTGGTTCGATTCTCCTAATGGAGGAAGAATCATAGTAGTCCCCTCGCCGGCTTAGTCCGGGTCATCGCCCTGGGTGCAGTGCCAGTCTGAAGCCAGCCCCGGACCTTGCGTAGCTGCAGAGAACATTTGGCCTCATAGCCTTTTTCTCCTGTTTAATGTGGCTTGCTTTATTTCTAAAAATATATTATTTGTGCCCTCTCTGCAAGATAGACCGCCTGAGGTTAATTTGTGAGGAAATCTCGAAGTTGGATCAAGATGTTAGAAGGTTAATGAGTATATCTTGCATATTTCTTGTTTTTTTAACGAGGGAAATACTTAATTTTTCCATTGCAGTCGGAGTTTCATTTCTTTGGGTTCCTGTTACTGCGGGAGGAAGTCTCGAATGAACTGGCCGCCTTCGTTGCTCTTCGTAGCCGTCTCCGTTTGGCATCCTTGTTCTGCTAACTTACATGAA
>NW_013547836.1:0-2145 GCF_000499425.1 Eimeria acervulina
AGTCGCCAGCTCGCCTCACAAGATTTCATCCACGCAGAAATACATCCTTGGCTCCCTCGTGCATGCCCTTCCTACGTGTCCCAACTGAAGACCTTCACGGAGCACTCGACTACATTGTGCACACGCACAGCCTGGGAAGACGACAGCACTGAAACGGCGCATTGTCCTCAGTTGTCTTCATTGCGCACACAAATCCCGTGCAACTCCCCCACGTCCTTTGTAAGTGCTGCGTCTGCTCGCCACAGGCGCTGCGCTCCCTCGTTACTTTTTCTACCAACGTCCAACTCCAACTCATCCGAGTACAGCCGTGGTAGCCGTGATGCATGCAGGAAACTTGTGACAGGCAAACGGTTGCCTGCCAATCTTCTAGCAATGCATGCTCTCCACGGGCTCTAGCGTGGAAAGTTACATACACCGTAGTCGCACTTACCAAGATAGGACACAAAAATCGCCGGAGTATCAACAGTAACCCCTGTCATGATTCATAAATAAATGCTCAGGCTAGACTCATGAGGTACGCTTTGAACAATGTTCAGCTCAAACGTGCACCCGAAAGCTCCCGCATGTACTTCCTACAAACATCAGGCCCTACCCGTTGCTCGTTTCGCCAGAACACTCCTTACTAAGAGCCGCACACCAACAGCCCACGTCGTGCCCAGTAGCAAACAATTTGTGAAAAGGCGCAGTAATCGTCCCTGCTGACTGTGCAACTAATGCGCTGGTATGGCCCAGCCTCCAGTAAATATTAGTAAGTGCATGAGACGCACAGACTACAGCGCTCGCGTTGAGCTCCTGCGCCATATTCTACAGTGATGCTGCAAATAATCCATTCTCCAATTATGCAGAGTCTCTACTCTTTTTTCAAAGCGAAACCCCGCAGATTCATCTAGTCGTTGCGAAACCCAAACCCACACACCAATAAGGTGAATGGGGTAGTATTCCGTTGCTTCCAGGCTAACGAAAGCTGCCGTCAGGTCGCCACGGCCTTTTCTAAGGATATTCGTCAAGGCGTCTGGGAAAGCTGTGTGCATGCGGCTGCAACAGAACCTTGCTAGCGCGTCTGACACTGCGTCAAACCGTGCACTCACCGCCTTACAGCCGTATTCGCGCTGTGGTGTGTACATTTTTGCAGCGGCCTTCGCTATGCACAAAGAAAGCCGAAGGCCAGTACCCATGAAGCTCACCACACCGCACTCCATATTGGTGTCGCTCCGCCATAAATGTTTATGGCAGCAACAACTCAGATAGGGAAATACTGGCAGCCAGTGCAATGAACAAGTGGGCATGCTTCCATTAATCTATTTACGTCAATATAGCCAGGAGCGCCTTAGCGTTTATGAGGCAGCAAACTGGTTCCAAAGCGTGGATAGCAAGCGTACGCGCACACGGTCCCTGTCAAGACTGCACACCAAACTGTCGCGCTCAGTAGGGTCCGAATCCTAACTTACATTCTGTGCGCACCACCAGATTACAAACCGCTCAAAACTACCTCTCATGCGGATCCACCGCAAGAACGTAGCGCAAACCGCCCTGCTTTCGCTCTTTCTTACTATCTCCTCCTGTCCCCCAAATGGAACAGGTGAGCTGGCTACTCCCGTATCTATGTTTTCTCTACAACTACACCGTCGGACCAGAACCACGGATCGCACAGCATTATGTCAGCAATAAGGCAGACCCGCACTTGCTGTTGCGAAGGAACCATTCACCACTCCCCTCTTCAATTCCCTCCAAAAACAGCATTGAAAGGTTACGCAATACAAGTGCAGACGGCCAAGCAACACACCTGCGATCGGCAATGCCTCACACTACACACGCTTCGCCAATTCCCCCCCACGTTCCTTTCTGCGGCCAGCAGGATGTACTCCCCGCGGCTGTTGAACTTCCCACACCCACTTCCTGCAGCGTTTGTTTGCTCAGCATTCATACACCCCTATACTACTGCTGCCGTCCAAAAAACAGTGCCCTGCACAACTTGCCAAATAATGAGCTGTCCACAACCAGCATCACGGCCCGGACACTTCAACCCACGAGCACCTTAGTGCACTTACGGTACACGCTAACCACGCCATCTCCTTCCTCAACAATTCGTCCCCAACTCTCCACCCCCAGTAGATACAAACTGTTTTCTGCACACGCATAACGCAC
>NW_013547835.1:0-1416 GCF_000499425.1 Eimeria acervulina
TTTTGTCTCTATCTGTCTCCTTTTGTCTCTCTCTGTCTCCTTTTGTCTCTTTCCGCCTCCTTTTTTCTCTCTGTGTCTCCTTTTGTCTCTATCTGTCTCCTTTTGTCTCTCGCTGTCTCCTTTTGTCTCTTTCTGTCTCCTTTTGTCTCTATCTGTCTCCTTTTGTCTCGCTCTGTCTCCTTTTGTCTCTATCTGTCTCCTTCTGCCTCTATCTGTCTCTGTTTCTCTCTATCTGTCTCCTTTTGTCTCTATCTGTCTCCTTTTGTCTCTATCTGTCTCCTTTTGTCTCTCTCTGTCTCCTTTTGTCTCTTTCCGCCTCCTCTTGTCTCTATCTGTCTCCTTTTGTCTCTATCTGTCTCCTTTTGTCTCTATCTGTCTCCTTTTGTCTCTCTCTGTCTCCTTTTTTGTCTTGCCGCCTCCTTTTTTCTCTCTCTGTCTCCTTTTGTCTCTATCTGTCTCCTTTTGTCTCTATCTGTCTCCTTTTGTCTCTCTCTGTCTCGTTTTGTCTCTTTCTGTCTTCTTTTGTCTCTCTCTGTCTGCTTTTGTCTCTCTCTGTCTCCTTTTGTCTCTATCTGTCTCCTGTTGTCTCTTTCTGTCTCTTTTTGTCTCTATCTGTCTCCTTTTGTCTCTATCTGTCTCCTTTTGCCTCTAGCTGTCTCCTTTTGTCTCTATCTGTCTCCTTTTGTCTCTCTCTGTCTCCTTTTGTCTCTATCTGTCTCCTTTTGTCTCTTTCCGCCTCCTTTTTTCTCTCTCTGTCTCCTTTTGTCTCTATCTGTCTCCTTTTGTCTCTCGCTGTCTCCTTTTGTCTCTCTCTGTCTCCTGTTGTCTCTTTCTGTCTCCTTTTGTCTCGCTCTGTCTCCTTTTGTCTCTACCTGTCTCCTTCTGCCTCTATCTGTCTCTGTTTCTCTCTATCTGTCTCCTTTTGTCTCTATCTGTCTCCTTTTGTCTCTATCCGCCTCCTTGTTTCTCTGTCTGTCTCCTTTTGTCTCTTTCTGTCTTCTTTTGTCTCTATCTGTCTATTTTTTTCTCTCGCTGTCTCCTTTTGTCTCTATCTGTCTCTTTTTGTCTCTATCTCTCTCCTTTTGTCTCTATCTGTCTCCCTTTGTCTCTATCTGTCTCCTTTTGTCTCTTTTCGCCTCCTTGTTTCTCTCTCTGTCTCCTTTTGTCTCTATCTGTCTCCTTTTCTCTCTATCTGTCTCCCTTTGTCTCTATCTGTCTCCTTTTGTCTCTATCTGTCTCCTTTTTTCTCTCTCTGTCTCCTTTTGTCTCTATCTGTCTCCTTTTGTCTCTATCTGTCTCCTTTTGTCTCTATCTGTCTCCTTTTGTCTCTATCTGTCTCCTTTTTTTTCTATCTGTCTCCTTTTTTGTCTTGCCGCCTCCTTTTTTCTCTGTCTGTCTCCTTTTGTCTCTATCTGT
>NW_013547834.1:0-1462 GCF_000499425.1 Eimeria acervulina
TATACATATATATACGTATAGTATATATATATTTATATCATATATTTATATTCCTTTATCGGTTTTGTGTGGGTGCGTGCATTGTGTTTATTTATTTCTGTTTGATTTCTGTCTTCATTTTTTAGTTCGGCATTGCTATACATTGTTGTTTATTATTTTATTATTATTTTTATTTAATCGTCGTTATATAATACTTCTTTTTAATTTGTTTATTTCTTCATTATATCCTTTACCTATATTTATTGTATTTATATACTTATCTGTATATATATATATATATCTATTTATATATGTTATAAGTGTATATACTTAATTATATTTATAAATTGTTATAATTAAGCTGCATGTAAATACTTGCATAGCTAGAAACCTAAAGAACAAAGTAAAGAACTAAGCATCTAAAAATCAAAACAAATAAGTAGATAGATAAATAAACAGCTAGACAAACGAATAAATATACTACAATACAATACACTATAATATAAAAGGACAACAGACCTAGACTATTGTTTATTATCCTCAGATTGATAATAAGTCTCCTAACAAAGGCCATCAACTCTTCGAGAAGATGATATCAGGGTTTTATATCGGCGAACTTTTTCGGCTTTTGTCTCGCGACATATTCGGCGATAAGGCACCCGCCAAAGCCAGGTACTTATTTGTTTGTTTGTTTGTTTGTTTGTTTGCTTAGTTTGTTTTGTTTGTTTGTTTGCTTAGTTTGTTTAGTTTGTTTAGTTGTTTGTTTTCTTATTTGTTTGTTTGTTTGTTTGTTTGTTTATTTGTTTTCTTATTTGTTTGTTTGCTTGTTTGTTTGTTTTGCTTGTTTAGTTTGTTTGTTTGTTTGTTTGTTTTCTTATTTGTTTGTTTGTTTGCTTGTTTGTTTTGTTTGTTTTGTTTGTTTAGTTTGTTTGTTTGTTTAGTTGTTTGTTTGTTTTGTTTGTTTTGTTTAGTTTGTTTTGTTTGTTTAGTTTGTTTAGTTTGTTTGTTTGTTTAGTTGTTTGTTTGTTTGTTTTGTTTGTTTTGTTTGTTTGTTTTCTTATTTCTTTTCTTATTTGTTTTCTTATTTGTTTTCTTATTTGTTTAGTTTGTTTAGTTTGTTTAGTTTGTTTGGTTTGTTTAGTTTGTTTAGTTGTTTAGTTGTTTGTTTTGTTTGTTTTGTTCGTTTTGCTTGTTTAGTTTGTTTAGTTTGTTTGGTTTGTTTAGTTGTTTGTTTTTGTTTGTTTAGTTGTTTGTTTTGTTTGTTTGTTTTGTTGTTTGTGTGTTTATTGTATATTTTACTAATATACACACAAATTATTATTGATGTTTTTTTTGTACTAGTAAGCCTTCAGAATAATAATAATTTTTGTGTAGAGTTTATTTGTTTATATATATTATATATGTATATATACATAGACATATATATGTATATATATATATATATATAAGAATTTAATGCATAGAGTGCTAGTATGTGAATTAG
>NW_013547833.1:0-2515 GCF_000499425.1 Eimeria acervulina
GGAGGGAATCTGCTGAAAAAACAAACTACAATGGGTCTTAAGCTTTCATCAACCAACGAAAACATCACAAGCTACAAGGCTGCGAGTTTTCGTTAAAGATCATTCGTGAATTTATGCAGGAGAAGCTCGTTCATGTTTGTGCAAGAACCCTGCATGCGCTGGCGGCATATTTCCATTGGGTGAAGATTCTAGCTTGAAGTGGATGCTTTATAGTCGTTGTCTTTGGATATACTCCGCAAAATACAAGAAAAAAGGCAGAAAGAAGCTGTAAAAGGAGCAGCCCCAAATGAAGAGGCGCTCCGAAACAACGCGACGGCGCGAGGGCGGTGGGAAGCTGAGGGATTATTTTCCTTCGTCTCACCTTCATAGCGAATATCCGAAGTGGTAATTAAAGAAATCTTGCTGCCGATATACGGCAGCTCCTCCCCCGCCGCCTGCGAACCCATGTTGAATGCCTCTCTGTGTTGACTGCTGAGTGGTTCTGCTGGGCAAGTGAAAAAATAGCAGCTCTTAGTGCAGCCCTAGGAAGACTTATCCATTTAAACACCGTGAGTCCGTCATATTCATCTTTTTCCCCACCCAAACACGCACAACATGCACCAGCCAGCGCAGCTCCGCCACATACGAACGAGCCCGCCGCTGCTACTGCATGCAGCATTTAGCAGTGTTCAACAGCAGCAGAACACACAGAACGAAACCCCTCCTCAGAAGAACACAGAAATAGACAATTTCAGCGCATTTTCCAGAGTTAATTGAAAATTTTAACCTCCACTTCGAGCTCTTGCCCCCCCTACAGACAGAGTGTTTTCCTGCTGCTGCGGAGCCTTCAATTTCTCCTAATATCCCTCGAACGACAGCCTAGTTAGTGCACTGCCATAATATTTCTGTTCTAAGTAGTGAAATTTGCATTCAAATTCCCATCAATTGCCTGTCTGAAATGTTGCAATGCTCGTCGGCATCGGGGCCCAGTGGGTAGGCATAGATGTTTCTTGTCTTAAGGTAGAAGGCATTTCAATAGTTTCCTACTGCTTCTTAGCTGGGGGGTTGATAATTATTGTTCTTTCACAATCAATAGGAGGCAGGGAGGGTAAATCTCTGAATTATTTCGTTGTGTTCGTGTTCTTACCAACGCCACAAGGCACCTTGGCACGCATGCACAACACCTTTTGTTTGCACGAACACTCTACAGAGTTGTTTTACTCCTTCTTGAGTTCATGCTGAGAAGTAAGGCCAAATAAATGCAGCACAGCAGGCCGTGCTGCATCTGCCCTCACATCTCCCGCAGATAGCATGCGCCCTCATGCGTTTAATCGCTCCTGAACACTGTTGCATTGCTTTTTGGATTTGCTAATTCCCCTGATCAACTGAACCTCTTCTAGCTACACATATGCGCCCTCATGCGTTTAATCGCTCCTGAACACTGTTGCATTGCTTTTTGGATTTGCTAATTCCCCTGATCAACTGAACCTCTTCTAGCTACACATGTAACTTGTTACTCTGTTGTCTGGAAGAAGCTGGGCCTTCATGATGGTTTTCCGGTAGTCAGTCCAGCCGAACGCCTTCGTGGCACGCACTCAGGGGGAGTCTGTGATGCTGTTGGATAGAGCGCCTTTGTTTACTTTCGTTCAACACCTCCTTGATCAGTTTCTAGAGAGGCTCGATCCCCGCCTTCAGCCCCTTCAAATTATCCTCCCCCGCCTACTAATCCATGTCGAGATCTTCATGCAGCAGCGCAGTGTCGGGTTGTCACTCTCCTGAGGCTGCTGCACCGCTTACTCTCCAATCAGACCAGCGATGTGCAGCACCTCATTCCCCTTCATTGTCAGCTTTTCAAGGGAAGTTCGCCATTGCTTGTTTCGACTCCCCAAGGGAAAACTAAAAGTCTTTCTCAGCTCCTTGCGGCCGAGCGGATCTTGAAAAGGTTCCTTTTTAAGACTTTAAGTATTTTTTTTTGTCGTTCTGCATGCTTTCTCTGAAGGTGTTGCGAAGGAAGTCCCACGGACAGTTGGATTACAATGAGTATTTCTTCTTTTCCTTCGTTTTGTTTTGTTTCTTCCCCTGGCTTGTTCATCTGGGGAGGGTCAAGTTGAAAAGCGCTCATTTGATATTTGAGCCCAAAGAGAGGAGATTTGTCCTGGAATTGCCCCTCGGCAATGAAGTGTTACACCGCCAAGCGCTCTCCCCCATTATCGGACAAAGAGTTGTAGAAAGAGATGTGTTTTCCTGTCACTTCTTCGATGTTGCGTCTCCAGAAGGCTTGTTCAATATTACCCAATTGCGTATGACGTCTTTGGCTTTCTCTGCGTTTTCTTCTCTTCCCCTAATTTAGGGGTTTTATCTAGCTGCCAAAGCCTTAGAGAGTGCTGCACAGTCGCTTGAGCGGGTAGGCAATGCCAATAGCTGTGTGGGTTTTCCTAGGTGAGTATTCAGTGTAGGTGGAGGAGTCGATAACGATATTTGTAATGAAAGCCTTCAGCACGCTTCTGATCTCTGCATGAATGAGACCTGAGATATG
>NW_013547832.1:0-2088 GCF_000499425.1 Eimeria acervulina
TAAATTTAAATATTTATATACACAAACAAACCTTTTTTATTGTTTTTAGGGGTTTATATATACCCTCAGCACCGTATTTACAGCTGTGTGTGTGTGTGTTTGCTGTTATACACACTGCTTAACTATATACTTATGAATTTTATTATACCTACAGATTTAATTGAAGAGGTTTGTTCAAGGTGGATTGGGGTGTATGTACAGCTCTTTTAAGGTTCTCCCTTTTATTGTTTCGTCTTCTCTCTCTCTCTTTCTCTCTCTCTCTCTTTAGCTGTATCTGCTCGTCAGATGGTTTGCTTGTTTCTGTCTGATGTTAAGAGCACACGAAGAAGACAACAAACATAATAGAGGCGTCGGAGCTCTCCCCAGAAAGATATATTTTTCTTTCTTTTCCTCACCTCGATGGCCCCTCTTTCTCGTGCAGATATATCTGTGCATATTCAACTTATTGTTATTTCAGCACTTTAAATAAACATTAACCCCTTTCTACAGCCGATAGACCGACAACTTAGATAAGAACAGCAACAATGAAGCTGTACAATCAGATTTTTCTCTTTGATCTCCCCCTCACTTCTATAAGAACACAGAGGCATTATTTCAGAGGCAAATACCCTGTTGTGAACATCTTAGGCTCTGCGTCGAGCATCTTATAAGAAGTTGCTTTGGATTAAAATATAACGAAATATAATATTGTAAACAGTGGCCGTATAAGAATATAGTGGAGTATGCAATTTCTGCGCATGGTGCGGAGCTTTAAAGAACTGCTTCGACCCCTGCCAGATTTTTCTACTTTGATAGGTGCAGATTATTTTTTTTGTGTTCGGACAGTTGAAGAGGCTAAAGGAAAAGCCATTGCTGTCTTCTTGTGCTTTCTTTTTCTTAGATCAATTAAATAAATAGTAGGCAATAAAAGACCTTCACAGATAGTTGCTACTCCCTAAACCAACGAATAACTAACTAACGAACTAACTAACTAACGTGTGATATATCCCAAGTCGGAGGCTACGAGTAGCTGCGTGTATATTTGTACACGAAGCTGCTCATCTCTCTTCAAAAGGCAATGAAAGCTGCAACTTCATTCTTCCTTGAGTGAAGTCTTTAGCCGCACGCTCTAAGAGACACCTAAGAGCGATCAGCTGGTTGTTTTGCTGTGCAATAACTCTATGCATTTTTCTACTCCTCTCTTCCACTAACTCTGTTACCACCTGAATTGCCACGTTCTAACTTCATTAAGACTGATTCCTCAGCCTGTCAATCCCTCTAAGTGCTCAAACAGACAAACTTGGGATCAGGTCTAACATTGCTTCAGTGTATAGACTACGGAGAACAACTTGTCGCATAATGCACTGTTGCATTACGAAGCTACTTCGCTCAAGGAAAGAAATCAAGGCGAAGGGATGAATTCTGTTAGGTATAGAACCACAATTATTGCGTGCATCAGGAATTGGCGATTGGTTTGAACAGCGAAATAACAACCATCTAAGTATGTTCACCACTTCCTCTCTTCCCCCCCATCTAGCTATGTAGAGCTCCATATGTGCCGGATGCATGCGCTCTCTTTTCGTAGGGCGGTGTGAGAAGGATGAGATTATTTGCTTCGCTTGTGTCAGCCTGCTGAGAGAGAGAAACCCCTCAGCCAGAAGCTCACTAGCAGCGGCTGTTATGAAGGGCTTGTCGAGCTAATTGGACAGGACGCCGGGAGTCTGCTGTGCTGGCCACTGCGACGTCCTTGCTTTCTAAACAATAAGACATTCCTCCTTCTTGTGCAAATTCGTTAGAGGGGCCCTGATGAAAGCAAGCCCAGGGATAAAGCTGGGAGACACGACGTCTGTGGTGCTTCATAGAGGAAGCAGCTGCCTACGATTGGTTTGATTTGTACTGAAGACCTGGAGAGCCAATTGCTCTCATGAACAACAAATGCTTTGTGCTTCGACAAACCCCTGTTTTCACATAACCGTTGCATCTCGCAAGAGCTGCAAGTGCCCCTGTGTGACAACTCGTCAATGTAGACAACCATCCACCCTTTAGGCCCTGAGAGAGAACCCTCTCCGCAAAGGGCGTTCAGGTGTACAGTGGCTTTCGAATGCGCAT
>NW_013547831.1:0-1665 GCF_000499425.1 Eimeria acervulina
CGTCTTCTTCTGTAGCTTCAGTCACACCTGCTTACATACGAATGCAAACGAGGAGAAGTGCTGCTTAAGAGAGAGGAAAGGCAGATGTAGCATGATGGTCTCTCTGAAGGCATCTCTACTTGAGTGCATGCAGGCTACCGCGATGAGGGCAGATCCCGATCCATCTTCATTATTTATTCAGGGGATATCTAAGAATATCTTTTTGCTTTTTCTTTCGGAAAGGCCTCTTCACAACTAATTAAAGGGGTGCGCTTCAACGCTCACCTGTGCGGGAGAGACGCGCAGCTCAGGTTTAACCCCCTAAACAACGTTGTGCTGCCAAGGGTAATGAGTATCTTTGATCTTCACTCAAAAGGACAGGCATTAGCTGCAACAGAGCCAGCAGACCCCTCACGAACATTTCCTACAGCCTCTATATTACTTTTAATTAAAAAGCAATGTTTTAATCTACACTTACCATATTATTTACAAGTTAATTAGTAAATCAATTAGATATTTTATTTATGAATATATAAAGAGAAATGTGCTCATACACACACAGCATGCGGCCTTCCTTTCACTCTCCATAAGCCCTCCAAACCCAACAGCACAAAAGCCTGAAGATGTTTTTTTTTCTGTCGGATACGGGCGTTCATTAATTTGAGTACTTTTTGCTGCAACTCCTGTTGCAATCCCTCTTGAGACCATATCGAAGACCGCTAGTGATGCATGCACTGCCACCGTAGAGATTTAATAAGCATTTCGTTTGCTTCGTTAGACTACCTACGCTCAAATATAAATAATTATACAAACTTCAGAAAGGTCTTGCTGCATAGTAAGAGATGCATGCGTACAAGACCTCAAAAGAGCTCTGTGGATGGTAGTAATACGTAGAAATTTGGTTCAAGCAACAAAGTGCAGGGATTGTATGAAAACAATCTGTAAGCTGTAAAGCAATTTAATGCTAAGTAAGGTATCAGCAGCAGCAACCATAAGGAATAAAGTAGATAAGTAGATAAGGGTTTCCTTAAGAAGAGTAGCACCTTTAACAGCCAATGCAGTTCCTTTGACGAACGCTCAATCGACCTTTATACAAGAGCAAAGAATACACCTGAGTATGCACTGCACCTCTTCTCCTCAATTTCTTTACTAGCTGAGCTAAGGACCCCCTGCTAATTAGGCTTCAACTCTGTCGGCCTTTGGGTACATCAGGCAACCCTTACTGCACTTATCTAAATAATCTGGATACAACATAAATGAAGATATATCTGAATACAACATAAATGAAGGCCGCCTCAGCTGGTCTATGTTGCAAAATATTATACTAAGGGTGAACCCGTTGAAGGGTACAGACTTCTCTGGCACAGGAGGAGAGCGGTGCTATATATAATATACCGCCACAATATACATATATATATATATATATATATGATAAATATAAAATCATATATATCATATATATACATCTATATATATATATATACATATGCATATATTATATAATGTATATATCTATACATCTATATATCTATATATCTATATATATGTAATATAGTATTAAGATAATACTGCACATCTGCCTTCTCTTCCTGTAAAAGTCTCTGTTTACATGCAGGTGTTTTGAGTCTAGCACTGAACGCCTGCATCAGAGTATAGAGAATTAGATATAAAACAAAATGTCTATAA
>NW_013547830.1:0-2148 GCF_000499425.1 Eimeria acervulina
TCCGAACTCAATCCGTGGATGAAAGCTAGTAATCCTTGTAACGACGGTACTTCAACAGCACCTGAGCCATCAACACTAGCAGCTGCCTTGGAAAATGCCTTCAAGGAAACCACTGCGAATCGGAACAGACCGCCACCGCACCCCTTCGTTGTAGCGGAGGAAGCTCTGCGCCGCCTTGTGGGGACACAGACTAGTCAGACCATTGTAGTTTCAGGGCAGAGTGGAGCAGGAAAGACCGAAACGAGCAAGCAGCTAATGCTCTTTCTAACTCACGTATCCACATCTCCTAATGACACACTGGCGGGCGCTTCTGGCAGTGCAACAGGTTCTCACGGCGATTCAGGCGCGCCGAAGACTGTATCCGGCCAGCGGACGGAGGTTGCAGCACTTCTTGGAGGTGTACAGACGCTACAAGAAGCAACAGAGCTACAGAAAAGGATCGTTTCCTGCAATGCTATTTTTGAGTCCTTCGGAAACGCTGCCACAAGAAGGAATCACAACAGCAGCCGAATCGGTCGACTCACGCTTCTCCACTTTGACGGCGGAGGTCTTCTCAGGGGTGGGAGTTTGAGAACATATTTGCTGGAAGCCTCCCGCATCACCGCACACAAGAGAGGCGACAGGAACTTCCATGTCTTCTATCAGCTTTTGAGAGGTAAACACCGGCCGAGGACCCCCAAGATTTTTTCGCAGCTTTGAACCTGATTGCAAGTGGGATGCATTGCTGTTTCGTCGCATTGAGGGTGAACAGTCTGTGTGTGGTTTTCAGAATACCTTGTGGTTGCGTGTGGTGCGTCGTCCTTCTATTTTAGGGGCCAGCGAAGAAGTACTCAAATGCATGGGTCTGACAGATGACGAAACCGCCTACCGCATGCTACGGCCACAAGATTCCACAAAGTTCCTTCAGAAAGTGTTCTCAAAAGAACGGCAATCCGTTCATGGGGAAGAGCTTACAGAGGACCGAAACGTAGCGCTGAAAGAAGCGGATCGAGTGAGGTGACTGTGCGCCCTGTTTGCTTTGTTTGGGAAAACATTGCAAAAATAGCTCGTAACCATATACACGGCAGAGTTGCAGAAGTTACTAGTATTTATTTCCGTCAGCTACTTTGTTCCCTCGGTATTTAGCACCAACGTGCTTGGTTTATGCGTTCATGCGTTACAGCGCAACTTCAAGTCCATGGTCGAGGCACTGGAACGTGCCGATTTCTCGACTGCCGAAGTCGATGAACTGTTGCAGATTCTCGCTGGACTGCTTCATCTGTCAAATGTCTCCTTCACAACAGGGGAAGATGACAGTCTGCAGCTTCAGGACACAGCAGCGGAAGAGGCCCTTAACCGCTCCGCGTCGTTGCTGGGCTTGGAAGGGAAAGGGCTCGAGGAAGTGTTGCGGTGCCGTCGAATCGTTCTGAAAGGAGACATTCTTTGCACTAAGAGAAATGAGCAACAATGCAGCAGTGCCTGCACTTCGCTTATCAAGTTCATCTACAGCCGTCTGTTTGACCACATTGTGCAAAGACTGAATGATAGTGCTGCACGGCACGTGCAAGGGCAGCAAACGGCGACGCTGCCAAACGCTCGCGATAGTATGAAGTCCATTGGAAGTAAGCCGCTTCTGCAAAAGGGAGTGGATCGCCACTTACAGCCCCACTCCATCAGACGAAGTAGCAAACGCCCTCCGCTATCTCCCCACTGCTTTCTCTCCAGCGTTAGTGGAAACATTCGACAAAACTGTCGCATGAGCCTTGTGTTCACTGCTCACCTAACAACATGCCCCTAAAACGCCTCCCCTCCAAAACTAGAATCTGCAGTGGCGTGTGTTTCTTTTTCGTCCGCTTCAGTCCTTGATATCTACGGGTTTGAGTCATTTGGGCTGGAGAACGGGCTCGAGCAGCTCTGCATCAACTATGCGAATGAACGGCAGCAACAGCTGTTCGTTCAGCAAGTGATAGAGGAAGAGGTGGCTCTGTACACTAGAGAAGGAGTGACAAGCCCGGCGGTGACAGCACGAAACAAGTTGGCGCACCGCCGCCAAAATGTAGAACACGAAACGGAACAACAACCATCAGGCGAAAGAATGAAACCACAGGGATCTTTCAGGGCAGACCTTGAGCTCAGCCTCCTCTCCAGTCTGCCAGACACCCCCGCACT
>NW_013547829.1:0-1445 GCF_000499425.1 Eimeria acervulina
AGCATCCGATAAGCTTAAGTGTATACAAATAAAAATATACATAGATACATATATATGTATATATATATTTAAATATATATATATTTAAATATATACATACATATATATAGACAAAGATAAAAGATATATGCAAATAGACGCATATGCGTTAACACACATTTTAATACATAAATAAGGATATCAAATATAAACATGCTAATAAAAAATAAATAATAAACAAGCAACAAATAAACGAAAATAAATAAATAAATAAATATATATATATATAACAAAGGAGCAGAAAGAAAGATGAAGACGAACGAAGACAAAGTGAAGTCAAAAGAGAATAAAATAAAAAACCCAAAGACAAAGACAAGCAGACATCGATTGAAAGATAATAAAATAAATAATAATAAATGTAATACCCTTCCTGTTGTTGAGCAAACAACTCGAAGAAGAGAATGACTATTTGAAGTAATAAAGACTGTCGGATTGAACGGCAAGAATGCAGCAGCAAGAGGAGCAGCAGAATCAGTAAAAACTTTCACGTTGTTTCCCGTCTCCACACACCTAACAAACAAATAAATAAATAAATAAATTATTTATTTATTTATTTATTTATTTATTTATTTAGTTAGTTAGTTAGTTATTCATTTATTTATTATCTCTATTTTAGATGTACTTGTCTTTGTCTTTTGTTTGTCTCTATAATATATATATATATATATGTATATATGTATAGATCTATATATATTACATATATATAGACGAATATATTGATAACAAATACAAACAGAGAAGAAAGAAACACATAAAAGAAATAATAAAACAGCAAATGAATATATGAAGGCGAATAATGTAAGAAGAGCTTTTTAATTTAATAACAAGCAAAAACAAAGAAAAAATAAATAATAAACAAAATACAGCCACGCACAACAAATAAACTAAATTAAATTAAGATAATTAAAATAATTAAAATAATAAAAATAAATAAATGAAAGCAGCAAAGCAAAGGAAAATAGCAAACACCAACACAACAACTATGAATAAATAAACACCTAAAAATAATCAAACAAAATAAAATTAATTAAACAAAAATTAATTAAATGAAATGAAATTAATTAAATTAAGTTGAATTAAATATAATTAAATTAAACAAAGTCTACATTATCTTATACACTATATACTATACTAAATACTATATCACATACTATATTATACATTATTTTATACATTATATTATACTATATTATATATTAAATTAAATTAAATTAAACTAAATTAATTAAATTAAATTAAATCAAATTAATTAAATTAAATTAAATAATTAAAGACTGACCAGAATCGGATTGTATGATCGATCGAAGCCGTCACCAAAAACTCCTCCAGCAAACTAAAAAACATCGAAGTAACTGCTGTACAGTGTCCGCTCTGTAAATAAATAAACAAATAAATAAATTAATAAA
>NW_013547828.1:0-1980 GCF_000499425.1 Eimeria acervulina
CAAATCCGATAGCTCCTCACAGGATAGGAGGGAGGTTGCGGTCAGCAAGATGTTTCCACCGTTGCCTGCAGCACGAAACGACTCAAGGGTTTAGGGTTTAGGGTTTAGGGTTTAGGGTTTAGAGGCCATTGGTGCTATTAGGGCAGCAGAGGGTTTACACACGTAGTGTTTAGGGTTTAGTGTTCAGGGTTTAATTTTTAGGGTTTAGGGTTTCGAGAATCGCGCATTAGAAAAATTAGAGTTTAAGTTTTAGGGTTTTGTTAAGGGTTTAGGGTTTAGGTTCTCTAAGGCACGGGCTTTCGGCGTGTAGAGGGTTTAGGGTATAGGTTTGATTGGGAGATAGAGTTCAGGGTTGCTTAGGGTTTAGGGTTTAGGGTTTAGGGTTTAGGGTTTAGGGTTTACCTGTTTTTGCGCATTTGAGCTGCGCGCTCGCCAAGCTGGGCAGGGAACATCAGCGCCAGGTTGTTGAATAAGGGTTTGCAAATGAAGTCTGCAAATTAAAAAAGGGTTTAGGGTTTAGGGTTTAGGGTTTAGGGTTTGAAACATGGTGCTCCTTATATAGGGTTGCGCATGAAGTCTGCACACCGAAGAGTTTTTGTTTAGGGTTTAGAGTTTAGAGTTTGACGGTTTACAAACCAAGAAGGGGAGTTTAGGGTTTAGGGTTTAGGGTTTAGGGTTTAGGGTTTACCGATGAAGCCAATTTGGGATTTGGCTACGCAAAATTCATCGAAGCTCTGCAGCGCCGGATTGAAGGGCGGCTGCCCGAGTGATTCCTCGAGTTTATTCTGAAGAACAACCATTAGGGTTTAGGGTTTAGGGTTTAGGGTTTAGGGTTTGAGATTAGGCTTGAAGGGCTTCGGGTTGGGGTTTAGGGTTTTCGCCTCGAGTTTGGTCCTCGGTGGGTCTAACGGTTTACTGTTATTTAGGGTTTAGGGTTTAGGGTTTAGAGCTTTAGGCTCGCTTCAGGATAGGTCCTGGGGTTTAGGGCTGTTAATGATTGTTTAGGGTTTAGGGTTTAGGGTTTAGGGTTTGCCTGATTATAGAATTCATCGCAAGCCCTAATAGCCCAATCTCTGCACATATCGAAGTTTAGCAGAGGATTTGAAATGTCCGCAGAGTGCAGCAGCAAACCCTCTAAATAGGGTTTTTGTAATGTGCACATTATCCCTTCAGACAAAACCATTTCTCCCTGCAGCAGCAGCAGCAGCAGCAGCAGCAGCAGCAGCAGAGGCGGCAGCAGTAGCAGCAGAAGCAGAAGCAGAGGCAGCAGTAGCAGCAGAAACAGCAGCAGCAGGAGCAACGCACACAGCAGGAGGTCTAACAGCACAAGTGAGAACTACAGCAGCAGCAGCAGCAGCAGCAGCTGCTGCTGCTGCTGCTTCTGCTGCTTCCACATCGAAGTGTTTGCAACGAGCAGCACTAAAAGCAGCAGCAGCAATAACAGCAGCAGCAGCACTAACAGCAGCCGCAGCAATAACAGCAGCAGCAGCAATAACAGCATCAGCACCACTAACAGCAGCAGCAGCAGTAGCATCAGCATCAGTAGCAACAGCAGCATCAGCAGCATCAGCAGCAGCATCAGCGGCAGCATCAACATCAGCAGCATCAGCAGCAGCACCCTATCAGCAACAGCAGCAACAGCACCCTATCAGCAGCAGCATCAGGAGCAGCACCCTATCAGCAACAGCAGCACCCTATCACCAGCAGCAGCAGCACCCTATCAGCATCAGCAGCAGCAGCAGCACCCTATCAGCAGGAGCAGCAGTTTGGGGTGTATATGCACCTGTATTTTACCGTCAAGTTTGGCCACCATGTCGAAATGTTTAGCCATGTCTGTCCACATTATTGCGTTTATTAATCTTTGTCGAATCGCACTTAACTCTACTTCAGATAAAGTTGAAAACAAATCCATGTGAGGCACCCTACACAACACACAAACCCTAAACCCTAAACCCTAAACCCTAAACCCTAAACCCTAAT
>NW_013547827.1:0-2078 GCF_000499425.1 Eimeria acervulina
TCGTCACACAGTGAAAGTCGTAGAGCAGGTATTTAGTGGTGCGTTTGAGGGAGCGATGCGCTGGTATAAGTAAGCGTTTATGCAGGCTGGATACTGTTTGCTGGTTCACGCCAGGCTGTGTAGCGCTACGCGCAATTTGGCACACAGGAAGTGTGGATAAATGCACAATGAGGCGCATATGCGTGTTAAAGACTGCATTGGATTTGGCAGCTGCACCGCTGTGCATTGAGTCGGGGGTGTCGGGCAAGCTAAATGGGGGTAATATAGTGTACGGTGTGTGGCGAGATGTGCCTGATTCTCGAAAATGGGTTTTGTTTAGGACGGAGCCGAAGTCCTATTCTGGGAGTTGGTCAGGAGGATTTGTGTGGCCGATATTTGTTGGAGTGGATGCCTTTGCATACGGCTAGACCGGCAACTAATGTTGGAGGAAGGTCAGCGGTTGTGTAGGTGGAGCACTGTGTCATTGTTTGCGTGTGGAGGTATTTAGTGGTGCATTTGAGGAAGCGATGCGCTGGTGTGGGTGGGCGGTAATGGAGGTTGGGATACGGCAAGACGGGCAGCTAATGTTGGAGGACAGTCACGGATTGTGTAGGCGGTGCAGTGTGCCATTTTGTGGTTGAGGATGTATTTAGGGGTGCGTTTGAGGAAGCGATGGGCTGGTCTGCGTGCGCGGTAATGGAGGTTGGATACTGTGTGCTGGTTGATGCTAGGCTGGGTAGCGTTCAGCGTATATTGCGACGCAGCAAGTGCGGATGAATGCAAGATGAGGCGCATATGCGTGTTGAGCACTGCATTGGATTTGGCCGCTGCAACGCTGTGGAATGAGTGGAGGATGGGGGGAAGCTAAATGGCGGTAATATAGTGTAATGTGTCTGGGGGGAAGCGGCGGGTTGTTGAGTATGGGTTTTGTTTAGGAAGGGCCTGAAGTGGTATGTTGGGCGTTGGTTAGAAGGATTTGAGTGGACGATTTTTGTTGGAGTGGATATGTTAGCATACATAGGGGAAGGGCTGCTAATGTTGGAGGAAGGTCAGCGGTTGTGTAGGTGGGGCGCTGTGTCATTTTGTGCTTGGGGATTTATTTAGTGGTGCGTTTGAGGAAGCGATTCGCTGGTGTGCGTAGGCGGTAATGGAGGCTGAATACTGTGTGCTGGTTCATGCTAGGCTTTCTAGCGTTCAGCGTATATTGTCACGCAGGGAGTGCGGATGAATGGAAGATGAGGCGCGTATGCGTGTTGAACACTGCATTGGATTTGGCCGCTGCAGCGCTGTGGAATGAGTGGGAGATGGGGGGGAAGCTAAATGGCGGTAATATAGTGTAATGTGTGTGGAGAGAAGCGGCGGGTTGTTGAGTATGGGTTGTGTTTGGGAAGGGCCTGAAGTGGTATGTTGGGAGTTGGTGAGAAGTATTTGAGCGGCCGATATTTGTTGGATTGGATATGTTTGCATACGGCAAGACGGGCAGCTAATGTTGGAGGGAGGTCAGCGGTTGTGTAGGTGGAGCACGTGTGTCATTGTGTGCGTGAGGATTTATTTAGTGGTGCGTTTGTGGAGGAAATGCGCTGGTGTGGGTGGGCGGTAATGGAGGCTGGATACTGTATGCTGGTTCATGCTAGGCTTTCTAGCGTTAAGCGTATATTGCCACGCAGCTGGTGCGGATGAAGGGAAGGAGAGGCGACTATGCGTGTTGAAGACTGCATTGGATTTGGCAGGTGCATCGCTGTGCGTTTAGTGGTGGATCGGGGACGCTAAATGGCGGCAATATAGTGTAAGGTGTGTGACGAGAAGCGGCGGGTTGTTGAGTATGCGTTGTGATTAGGAAGCGCCTGAAGTGGTACGTTGGGAGTTGGTTAGGGGTATTTGAGTGGCCGATATTTGTTGGAGTGGATGCCTTTGCATACGGCAAGAAGGGCAGCTAGTTTTGGAGGGAGGTCAGGGGTTGTG
The DNA here is from genome assembly GCF_000499425.1 of Eimeria acervulina. Taxonomy (NCBI): domain Eukaryota; phylum Apicomplexa; class Conoidasida; order Eucoccidiorida; family Eimeriidae; genus Eimeria; species Eimeria acervulina. Next base: position 1,942 of record NW_013547827.1, read on the forward strand.
TAGGTGGAGCAGCGTGTCATTTGGTTGTTCCGGAGGTATTTAGTGGTGCGTTTGAGGAGGCGATGCGCTGGTGTGGGAGGGCGGTAATGGCGGCGGGATACTGTTTGCTGTTTCATGCTGGGCTGTGTAGCGTTCAG
>NW_013547826.1:0-2358 GCF_000499425.1 Eimeria acervulina
TCACATTTCACCGTAGGTACATTTTCTGAGACACAAACAGGACGTCATCAAAATATTTAGCTGCAACATCCTCGTCGACGCTTCTTTGCATTGATCCCGACAAGCTGCAAGCCTCCCATCCCATGGCGGTGTCTTCCGAAGCTGCATTCATGCAATCAGCAAACACCAGTTTGCCTGATCACAGATGAACTTAAACGTTCTCAACATTGGATCAGAGCTCAACCCAGGCATAGCGGAGGAAAGAAATGACGCGCTTCCTATCGGCCGCTGGCTGTGCATCACCTCACATTGCAACATAAGTTCTCTCACATAAACATGCATGCAGTGCAGGTGCGCGTGTCTTCCATGAGACGAACGGCCCAGTGAGAATCAAACCAAAACGACAAACACACCTGACGCAACGCGTGCAGACGCTGACCCAGCGGGTGTGTATGGGCAACGTAAACACCGCCGCAACTCAGTCCAGCAAACATTCCGCGCAAGAGCGGTACTGCCACTAGCTCACAGTCTAGAGCAAACCGAGTGTATTCACATTTCAGTGTACATGCATTTCCTGAAACACAAACAGGCCGTTATCAAAGTACTTAGCTGCAATACCTTCGTCGACATCTTCCATTGATCCATGAAGGCTGCAAGCCTCATTGTCCGTCGCATCGTTCTATAGCAGACGACTGGAACCAGACAACACCGATGTGCTTGGTCAACGACGTGCGTGAGCATTCACCAAATTAAATCCGACCACAGCCCTGAGAAAACAGGGTAATGCCATGCTTCCCAGCGGCCACTGGCTATGCATCACCTCACACTGCAAACACAACTCTATCGCGTACAAATGCATCTAGAACAGGTGCGCGCGCCTTCCATAAGACGAACGGCCACGGGGGAATCAAACTAACAAGACAAACAGACCTCACACAACTCGTGCAGACGCTGACTCAGCGGGTGTGTGTGCTCAACGTAAAGACCAACGCAACCTAGTCCAGCAAACATTCCGCGCAAGAGCGATACTTCTACTAGCTCACAGTCTAGAGCATAGCCAGGGTCTTCGGCATCCACCGTACGTGCAACTCCTGAAACACAAACGGAAGGCCATCAAAGCATTTGCTACATTCTCGTGACCACCATGCAATGATATATATTCAATCCTCATATTCCCCCGCGTCGTTGTTGCAAGATAGTTGAATAGAATCAGAAGCCACTGGCGTACCGAGTCCAATGCAAAACGTGATTCCCAGCGGCCACGGTCTGCGCATCACCTCACACAGCAGCCTCAATTAGCCCGCCAACTAATGCACGTCGTACAGGTGCGCGCATCGTCCTGGAGGTAAACAGCCCCCTGCGCATCACCCCCACCTCAATACACACCTCAAAGCACACCCACAGATGCCGGCCAAATAGCAATATATACGCAACGCCAAGATCGCCAAAACTCAGCCAAGCAAAAATTCCGCGCAACAGCAATGCTGTCAACAGCTCACAGACTAACGTGTAGAGAAGGTATTCAAAATTCGCCGTACCTACATTTCCTGAGACACAGACAGAACGCACGCAAAATATTTCCCTGCAACATCCTCGTCAACAGCTTGCGTTCTTCCCGAAAAGCTGCAAGCCTCATTTACCATGGCGGCGCTGTTCCTAAATAGGTGAATAGAATCAGAAAACACCCGCGTACCCAGTCAACAACGACGTTGAACATTCAGACAATTAGACGAGGACGCAAGCCAGCGATATCAGGGTGAATGACGTGTTTCCCAGCCGCCACGGACTGCGCATCACCTCACACAGCAACCTCAATTAGCCCGCCAACTAATGCACGTAGTACAGGTGCACGCGTCGTCCTGGAGGTAAACAGCACCGTGTGCTTCACCCCCACCTCAACACACACCTCAAAACACACCCACAGACGCCGGCCAAATAGGAATATATATGCAACCTCAAGACCGCCAAAACTCAGCCAAGCAAAAATTCCGCGCAACAGCAATGCTGTCAACAGCTCACAGACTAACGTGTAGAGAAGGTTTTCAAAATTCGCCGTACCTACATTTCCTGAGACACAGACAGAACGCACGCAAAATATTTCCCTGCAACATCCTCTTCAACAGCTTGCATTCTTCCCAGAAAGCTGCAAGCCTCATTTACCATGGCGGCGCTGTTCCCAGATAGGTGAATAGAATCAGAAAACACCCGCGCAACAAGTCTACAACGACGTTGAACATTCAGACAATTAGACAAGGACGCAAACCAGCGACATCAGGGCAATTGACGCATGGACACGCTCCAGCATCTGCAAGCTTCAATATCTGCCACACCCAAACCTGCACGCGCATGCACGGAAGGTTCCGCAAGCCGTTACATCTA
>NW_013547825.1:0-1733 GCF_000499425.1 Eimeria acervulina
AATGAACAGAGGGATTCTACATTGGACAAAAGCTCCTTGAGGTCTGACGGGGTAAAAGTGTCCTTCTTGAGTATTTCTCCGCAGCTCCTGAGTACCGTAACTGCACGCCGTTGGGTTGTACCCAATGACATTGCTATTGCTAGATCAAAGCTTCTTATAGTCGCTGTCTCCTCAGTTGGAGATGTCTCTTGGACTGCCGGAAAACGATAAAAAGGATGGGTCACCCAAAGCTCCGCAGAAAACCCCGAAAACATGTGCCTGATCCAATCGAAATATAGAAGGGCGTCCCCATCAGAAGGCGGCACCGACGCTGTTGCTGGCTGAAGCAAGCACAGCAAAAACAGCAGCAGCAAAGGCGCCAGCAGTAGCAGCAGCAGCAGAAGCACCCACTACAACAAAAACACTACTCAATCCTGATTACTGCACTTCATCAGCTGATCGCAACAGCCATATGCACGCATGGACACATAAAACACGCACACACCAGGCAGTTGAACGACAGATACAGGCGACTGCTGCAGCAAGTACAGGAAGCATCGAGTAGTGGCGTCTAGTCTATGCATGCATGCTTGCACATTTTGCATGTAGCAGCTCCAATGTGTTGCGGTGACGTCAGCTGCTCACGCACCATGGTACCCGCAGGCAGCGGCATCTGCGGCACAGAAGCAGGGGCAGTGGGAGAAGAGAGCAGCATGATTGAATGGTGTTGCTGTAAGAGAACTGCTCCCCCTACAGGTGTCGCAGCTGGTGCTATCCTGGGGAGACGCGCCGCAGCTTGGCCACGTGGTATATTTTGGGGAGTTGAGGGGTCTGGGTGTGGCTCCTGCTTATCGCTCGTTCCCTGTGTAGGACCTCTTCTAAGAATTATTGGGACCAGAGGAGACGTTGAGGGCCCTTCATGCATCGTGTGCGCAGGAGCCCTTCCGTCCAGGCCAGAGGTTCCTGCTGCAACTTCAGCAGCTGAGCCGCGTGGTAGATTTGGGGGACCTGAGGGGCCTGGATCTGGCACCTGCCTAACGATGATTCTCTCATTATGCTCTTTCCTAGGAGGTCCTGCTACTCGAGAGGACACTAAGGGCCCTTCATGCGCCGTACTCAATGGAGCGCTCCCGTCCTGGCCAGCTGCTGATGATGCGGTGGGCCACGAACCAAGCGAAAGACCAAGTGGTTCAGAGTTCTGTGGTTCGTCTGATGGCAACCAGCTCAACTCAGCAAGGGGATCTTCGCCGCCAAACAGCACAGTGTCAATAAAAGCATCGAATTCAGGGTCGAGAGGGGGGGCAGGTTGTAGCGGGCCTTCTCCATGCGGCACGTCAAGTATCAGCATTTTCCCCCAATCCTCCTCACCGAATGATTCGTCTAATCTCCTTTTAAGACTTGCTTGCTCCCCGTCTGTAGTTCCCTGTTCAATAGTTTCTGCCGGGAACACCAGGGCTGACGCGCCGGCGGTCGCATCAAGTGAAGGAGTATACACTGGATCTGCCATTAGTTCCTCTACCGACGTGAGACCGGGGAACAACTGAGCGCCGGCATCTTGTAAGCCCTGTTGCTCTTCTGAGGACGTGTTTGGATGGGATTCTGTGCTACTCGAATCGGATTCCTCGCATTTTTCGGGCCCCCAGCTAGCGGCCAGCCGGCGGGCGAAGGATGTACGCTTAATTATCGTTTTCATGAACCAACTGCACAGGTAGACAAGGAATATCATAGCAGAAACGGCGGAAAATAATGCAAAC
>NW_013547824.1:0-1949 GCF_000499425.1 Eimeria acervulina
CTGGTATTTGCTTATTGCATTCATTTGGCTTGGTAAAACCCCTCCATGGAATGTAGTTCTCTTGCTTTGCCCGAGTGAGTGACATTCTGTACTGAGGGTGGGGCAGGCTAGTTTTGTAAGCAGATGCTGTTCGTGGGTACGCTGGTGAATAGACGACGGTCTTTCGAATTCCCAAGCTACGTTATAAGTTTACGAGCCATCCGCAGGATGGCTCGTATGAACAGCGCTTGGTAGAATAAATTGGCTTGATGTTGGTATTGCATATACGCCCGTTGGGGCAGCGTCTGTAATCGTTAAATGAGCGATCCGCAGGATGGCTCGTATGAACAGCGCTTGGTGGACCAAATTGGCTTGATGCTGGTATTGCATATACGCCCGTTGGGGCAGCGTCTGTAAGCGTTACATGAGCTGTAGCTCACGCCTTGGCCTGACACGCATGTTGGTAGAATAAATTGGCTTGATGCTGGTATTGCATATACGCCCGTTGGGGCAGCGTCTGTAATCGCTACATGAGCTGTAGCTCGCGTCTTGGCCTGACACGCATGTGGTTGTTCACTCCCTGGAGGACGCACGCATCTTTACTGGATCTGCTATGCCTCATGAATGTCTATGCACTCTACAGCGCTTTCTCCACAGCAGATGGCGAGCACTGGGGAGTACCCATATACTTGTATGTAATTAAACCTTCCCGATTTCGTCTTGGTACAACATGAACCAACGCAGTAGGTCGGGCGCAGCGGCAGCGCTGAAGTTGAAGCGGGCGTTGGGTGTGTATCATGCGTAGCTCCTTCTAAGAAATGCATTCTGTTTGATCCTGCGTTTACTGTTATCGTATTTGGTAGCTGCGCTCTCAGCCCGCTTGGTTAGGCACCCCCCTGGCCGTATTTATTCGGGGCCATGCAACAGGATGAATCGTCCACAAATGGAATACTCCCATTGACAGTTGGATATTGGAACAAAGCAATCATGCTCGTAGTTCTTGTATTATAGGTAAGCGGTGGCGCTTCATCATGCGCTTGCCGTTCATTCTCAAGGCAGTGAGGCTTCTGCATCACGCCAGCTACTGGGTTGAAGCTTCGATTCCGGTTGCTCTGGCGTTGGCGTTTGGCTTGCGAACACCAGTAGCTGCAACAAAAGGGGGGCCAGCCACATTTGGACCTATAGCCGAGCATCAACTGCGGCTGGGAAATTTGCCTGGTCCATGTGAACTGCGCAGCAGCAGCGTGAACCATTTGCAGGAAGTTGCCACGTCAAAATAAGTGTAATCTAGCTCAATTCGAAAAAAGGGCCTATGCCTTGCCCTCGCTAACTGGGGAATGAAAGCCCTATTGCTCAGTGGGGTGTGCTAAACTGCAGTAGAGACTAACAATGCGTGGTGGGTTGAATGGAAGGTTAATATAATGATCAGCATTGGGCACAAGCATGCGCGAAAGCCGAGTGACCTGACTTTGGCGCTGAGTGTCTCTGGACGGTGCACACCCCAGTGGTGGATTGCAGCGTTGCCGATGGCTAGATTGAAGGTAGACCGCTGGGGCATTAACTTGACGATCAGAAACTGAGCCTCTGCTGCCAGCAAATGGGGATATGCTATCACCTTTTAGGATGGCACATCCTAAAAGGTGATAGCATATCCCCATTTGCTGGCCTCAGAGGCCCAGTTTCTCAGCGTCAGGTTAATGCCGCAGCGGTCTACCTTCAATCTAGCCGCCGGCAACGCTGCAATCCACCACTGGGGTGTGCACCGTCCAGAGACACTCAGCGCCGAAGTCAGGTCACTCGGCTTTCGCGCATGCTTGTGCCCAATGCTGATCTTTATATTAACCTCCCATTCAACCCACCACGCATTGTTAGTCTCTACTGCAGTCTCTACTGCAGTTTAGCACACCCCACTGAGCAATATGGCTTTCATTCGCCAGTTAGCGAGGGCAAGGCATAGGTCCTTTTTATCG
>NW_013547823.1:0-1311 GCF_000499425.1 Eimeria acervulina
TTTTATTTGTTTTGTTGTTTATCTTATCGATTCTCCTCCGCTTAATTTTACTTCTTATAATTATACTCTCAGTTTATATTATAAAACAAAGTTTAGCAAACAAATACAAATAAATAATTCAAATAATAAAACTAAAAACTTATTTTATCTTTTTTTCTGTTTTTGTTTGCTGCATGCAGGCCCTAGCCCTCAACGCTCGAGTAAATATTTTGCTGCGATGTTTGTCTAATTTACTGCTAGAGAGACATAAAAAAAAATTATTAATATCTCTTCTTATTGCTGCTGCTGTCTTCAATAAAAATAAACAAACAAAAAAACAAACAAGTGAGATGCATGCATAGATGTTCTTTCTTTCTTTTCACATATATATATATATATACACTTATATATATATCTATTTATATACATACTTATATCTATATATATATATACTTATATCTATATATATATATACTTATATCTATATATATATATATATGTATGGGTTTGTATTTATAAAAAACATTAATAATAAATTCTTTTAAAATCTTAACAATGAAATGCATAACGTAGAGCTGCATCCTTCCAGCCTATTGTTTCTTAATTTAAATATAAATTAAATTAATATATTAAATTAATAAAATTATATTTATATACATTTAAATATATATTTATTTTGCTTTGCATGCGCAGGCGTATTTCTTTTGTTTGAATTTTCTTCGCGTCTACTCCGCCATCAGTTAAGAATTGCATTTACTCTTTTATATAATTTAAATAAAGACAAGCAGCAGAATAAACAAAATAATAAACAAACACAAACTGTAATACAGCACAATGAAGAAAACAAAGAAGATACAAAAAAACAAGACAAGCAGCAAGAACGAGAACGAGAACAGCAGCAGCAGCAACAACAGCAGCAGCAACAGCAGCAGCAGCAGCAGCAAGAACAGCAACAACAGCAGGAGCAACAACACCAGCAGCAGCAGCAGCAACAGCAACTGCAACAGCAGCAACAGCAGCAGCCGCAGCACCAGCAGCAGCAGCAGCAGCAAGAGGAAAGACGTGCTGCAGCAATGAAGCTGCTGCTGCTGCGGCTGCAGTGTCTTCACCTGCAGCAAATTTATTCTGCTTTTTTGTGTCTTCTTCTGCATGCAAATAATAAAAGAAGTGCTGCTGCAGCCTTCAAACAAATACAACAAAAAATATTCAAACAAGAAGAACAAACAAAACAAACAAAAATAAAAAGTGCAGCTAAAATGTATCGAACACTCGGCCTACACCGCACTGCCCTCATATATATATATATATATATATATATATATATATAAGTAT
>NW_013547822.1:0-2430 GCF_000499425.1 Eimeria acervulina
CGTAGGTTGAACTAAAGAGTGAGCGTCACTGTATGCACGCTGAAGGCACTGCAACCGAGAGCCCCAGTGCAGTCGGTCCGGGCTTAGCCCAGTGAATATGCGTTACTTGTTTCCAAGCGTGAGACAGAAACGTGTCAATTTATTGCAATGCAAGGTCCCTATCGTCGTGCAGTCCGATGTCTTTGTGGGTGTGGTGGATACTATTTCCTTCGGCGCAGCGAGTGGGTTTTCTCTCAGTCTTCAGTGCCGTATTTCAGGGACACTTCGGTTGTCCGCACTCAGGCGAAGCAGGGAAACTTTTTGAAACACAAAAATTTTGCTTTCACTAGCCCTTTTGCTGTTATTGCCTGCATGCGGGTTGCTCAGGTTGCCTGTTGCTAAAATCCTCCGGTCTGTTCGCAGCTTGTGCGTTCTTCACGCTGATACTTTCTGCTTCTGAGGGGTTGATGAAAAAATGTTTTAGACAAGGAAACGGTGAGGGTTATGCATGTTGTCAAGTTTGAAGGTTATAAAGTTTGGGCTGGGCGGACGAGGCGTCGTCTCCCTCAGCTTCGTCTAAGAACTTCTGCCTGCTGCGGCACCGCAATAGATTCTTGGTAGTTGTTTGTCCTTGGATGACCTTACAAAGTAATGATCCCAACTTTCGGTGCATGCTTTGTGTACTGCTGAATCCTGTACGGTCAGATCAAGCGCTAACCAGGCAGGCGCGTCAATCGTTGCTGTGTCGCTTTGCGACTGTGATGCTGTTTTCATGTAACTTGTGCGGCAGCAAGGCCGATATCCGTGCAGAGGTGCAACAGCGCAGTTCATGGAGAATGCTACATTTGGTGCTGCTGAACTGTAAGTCTGGCGTGGCACGCCCTTGGTCTGCTGGAGTATGCTATTTTTTGTAACATAGTAGCTTACTCAGTTCACGAGCATGCCGAACACTGCCTTTTCTGTATAGGGCGGCACCTGGTTTTGTACAGATGATATGGGGAGAACGTAGTGCAATTAGCCTGTGGGAAAGCGATGCTGGGCCCCACCGTCTACCGTTCTTCAGCGTGGAAAGCAGCATTGGTCGCCTTCTCGACAGCAGCCACTGCGTTTCGTCGTCTTTGGCCACCTTCAATTCCACCGGCCTTTTCAACTCGAATTTACCCATAGGTAGCACTTGCATTAATTCGGCTGTAGATTGCCTCCCCTGACTCTCTGAAATTACACATTTTCCCCTATGCTAGCGGGAATACAAATGTTAGATCGCCGATGTGCCAGGACGTGCGTTTCCAATCTCCAAGATGTGGAATGCGTACCTTGCGCCGCATGAACAGCGATGTCGCAACATCACGGCATACCTCGGTCTCTGATGGTGTATGATCGTGTGGTGCTGTCTTGTCTTTCATGGCAGCTGAAGCTACGTGAAGCATGATGCAGTGAGCACGACTCGGAGAATGTGTCCCGGACGGGGCAAGATTCACTTATCAGTTGCTGTTGCTGGTCTCAGAAAGTAGGCGTTTTTAGTAGGGTGGAATCGCCGTATGGGCATGCGCTCGTGACACGCTCAGCAAAGGATACGCCTGCAGAGCTTTTCCGCGGCCCGAGAGTTGCGTGCTGTTGAATCCGTTGGGCTGGTATGTTGTACGGTGAGCTGTTCACTTTTCCCAGTGGCAGTGCGCAACTCACTAGGAATAGCGCAGACTGAAAAGAAGGCGCAAACAACGTAGGCGCATGCAACTTACAGCTTGCGTTTTCGCAGGTAATTAAAAATGTGCTCTGAGGGCGCTAGACTTCACTTGGATAATGCTCACGGTAGAAGCTGGCTCTTGGATTAGTTTGGAGTAGCCCCGGTGCAGTCAACCATTTTCGGGTCCATTAATTTGCGTTGCTTGAAGGGGACGTTCTGCGAACTATTTCCAGGCGCTTGTTATGAATGTGGAGGAGTGGTGTTTGCCCCTTGGGAAAGAATCGTCTGTGGTTGCTGATAGCTTAGTCTGTCAAACAGGAGACTGAAGTGTACTCTCCTAGGCTAGGAGCAGTCAGTTACATTTGCATTTGTTTACCTGCGATGGGTGCATACAACGCGCATTGGTAAGAATTAAACCGTGCATGTTTTCACTCAATGCTTAGTTATCGGCGTCTGCGCATCCGAAAGTCGGTTGATAACTCCTTAGTTGTGCTGACCATCAATGGATGCACTCCAGAGGCCTTATCGGCCTCATTGCAGTCGGATCACGCATTCTGCTAAAGAACAAAAGCCAAGGCTAAGCCTAAAAAAGATTGTTCCCCCCATGATGGCCTCAAGCACTTAGAAGTTGATGGGGCGTGAGCTTGCTTTCTTCCCGTGCTTTGAATTTTCGTCGCAGTTGGAGGAGGTGCGTTTTTTACCTCCATTGTGGGGTACGGGCGCGTGCAGTTGCATCGTCGTGCACTGGATTTGTGTTGGCGTGAAGA
>NW_013547821.1:0-2331 GCF_000499425.1 Eimeria acervulina
ACGGTTTAGGTTAGGTCAGGAATTCACGCCGATGCGCCTCATCAAGCATTTGTTCGCACCAGCTGCGCGGCAATATACGCTGAACGCTACACACCCTAGCATGAACCACCACACACTATCCAGCCTCCATTAACGCGAACGAGCACCAGCGTATCGCTTCCTCAAACCCACCACTAAATACCTGCTCAACCACAAAATGACACACTGCTCCACATACACAACCCCTGACCTTCCTCCAACATTACCTGCCCGTCTTGCACTACGCAAAGGCATCCACTCCAACAATTATCGCCCACTCAAATCCTCCTAACCAACTCCAAACATACAGCTTCGGCTCCTTCCTAATCACAACCCATACTCAAAAACCCACCGCTTCTTCTCACGCACTCTACACTATATTACCCCCATGTAACTTTCCCCCAACCCCCATTCAATGCACAGCGCTCCAGCTGCCGGTAATATGCGCGGGACGCTACACAGCCTAGCATGAACCAGCACACCGTATCAAGCCTCCATCACCGCGCACGCACACCAGCGCATCACTTCCTCAAACCCACCACTAAATACCTGCTCAACCACAAAATGACACAGCTCAACCACAAAATGACACATTGTTGCACCGACGCAACCCCTGATATTCCTCCGACATTAGCTGCCCGTCTTGCCGTATGCAAAGGCATCCACTCCATCAAATATCGGCCACTCAAATCCTTCTAACCATCTCCCAACATACCACTTGGACTCCTTCTTAATCACAACCGATAACCTAAAACGCGGCGCTTCTTGCCACACACTTTACAGTATATAACCCCCATCTATCTGCCCCCCCACCCGCCACTCAATGCACAGCACTGCAGCGGCCAAATTCATTACAGTGTTTCACACACAGCTGAGCCTGATCCTGAAATTCCGCGCACTTGCTGCGTGGCAATATACGCTGAACGCCACACAGCCTAGCATGAACTAGCAAACAGTAGCCAGCCTCCATCAACGCGCACGCACACCAGCGCATCGCTTCCTCAAACCCACCACTAAATACCTGCTCAACCACAAAATGACACACTGCTCCACATACACAACCCCTGACCTTCCTCCAGCATTAGCTGCCCGTCTTGCCCTATGCATAGGCATCCACTCCAACAAATATCGCCCACTCAAGTCCTCCTAATCAACTCCCAACATACCACATCGGCTTCTTCCTAAACGCAACTCAAGCGCAACAACCCGCCGCCTCGTCTCACACACATTACACTGTCTTACCCGCGCTTTAATCCCCCCCCACCCCCACTCTATGCACAGCCCTGCAGCTGCCACATCCAATGCAGTGTTCAACACGCAGCTAAGCCTAATTTTGCATTTATCCGCACCAGCTGAATAGGCGTGGTCGACGCACCTTTTATACGCTGAACGCTACACAGCCTACCATGAACCAGCAAACAGTATCCAGTCTCCACCACCGCGCAAGCACACCAGCGCATCGCTTCCTCAAACCCACCACTAAATACCAGCTCAACCACAAAATGACACACTGCTCCACATACATAACCCCTCACCTTCCTCCAGCATTAGCTGCCCGTCTCGCCCTACGCAAAGGCATCCACTTCAACAAATATCGGCCAGTCAAACCCTGCTAACCAACTCCCAACATACCACTCTGCTCCTTCCTAATCACAACCCATACTCAACAACCCACCACTTCCCGTCAGGCACTTTACACGATATTATACCCATTGACCTTCCCCCCATCCCCGCACGCAATGCACAACGCTCCCGCTGCAAAATCCACTGTAGTGCTTAACACGCATATGCCCCCCATCTTGCATTTATGCTCACTTCCTGCGTGGCAATATACGCTGAGTGCTACACAGCCTCACATGAACCCGCAAACAGTATCCAGCAGCCACCACCGCGCACGCACACCAGCGCATCGCTTCCTCAAACGCACCACTAAATACCTGCTCAACCACAAAATGACACGCTGCTCCACATACACAACCCCTGACCTTCCTCCAATATTAGCTGCCCGTCTTGAGGAATGCATCAGCATCCACTCCATCAAATATCGGCCACTCAAATCCTCCTAACCAACTCCCGACATACCACTTCACCACCTTTCTAAACACAACCCATACTCAAAAACCCACCGCTCATTGTCAAGCACTTTACACGATGTTGCCCGCATTTAGCGCCCCCCCAACCCCCATGGAATGCACACCGCTGCAGCTTCCAAATCCAATGCAGTCCATAACACGCAGCTAAGCCTGATCTTGCATATATCCGCACTTGCTGTGTGGATAAGCTCAACTCTACACAGCCTAGCATGCACCAGCA
>NW_013547820.1:0-2213 GCF_000499425.1 Eimeria acervulina
TAATGTGGCTTTACAGGACCCAGAAAGAGAACGTCGTATTTATGATGCAGCAGTACGTTTTCACGCTATTTTGCGTAAATGTTGATATATCGGTCGTTAGTCTGTTGGTGGCGCACACCCTTGCAAATTTAATTATTTACTGCTGTGCACTGATGTAGCCGCTTGTTTGTGTGGCGTGTTGCGGGCTGGCGAAATGTTTTCAGATGGAAGAAATTGGAGCAATGCTAGAGGCAAGTCTTGGTTTAGTACAACCCCATTTGCCTACCTTCAGGAGTCCCGTCCCGAGCAGCGGATTGAGAGGATATTTGGCAGTATCATGCTGCACTTTTGATGTTGACCTGTATTTGGCGACCGAGGCGAGCTTCCTGCCTCTCACGTACAGGGTCTGTGGGGCAATGAACATAATTTTTGTTTGCATTCAGGAGGCCGATCGGGAACGGCGGGAGAGGCATCAACGGTGGGATAGAGAGGATAGAGATAAAAAAGTGCCCCCCAAGATTCCTCCTGACGTCCTCATGGTAAGCGAACTATTGGGAGCGCTGACGCACGTTTTGTATCTACGTGTCCAGCACTACGACATGTAGGCATCTTGCTCATTACATAGAGCTCTTCGGCGTCGAGCAGCCGGCTCAGAGTGTTTGCTCTCGTCACGCTCACCCCATGGTTCTTGTTAGCCTGAGCCTCACTTACAGTATTAATGGGTCTGATCACATTGTGCAAACTGCAGTGATGCCGATGCAACGGGGGAGTGCTACTGTTTTGAACACAGCCAGAAAGATAGCATAGCGGTTAGAGAGGCATGGTGCGCATTTGCAAAGCTGTCTAGGGCGCAAAGATAAGTTAGCATTTAGTGCACCCATGTATGTGCTCGTCGCTGCCCCACACACATCAGCAAGCCTTTGCCGTGTTTTAGACAGTGCCTAGAGGTTGCTGCCTCGTCCATTGGACCAGCACGACGCTCGCAATCGCATAGCACTGCGTAACGTCTGTAGGCAGTCTTCCCCTTTGACCTGCTGGACGATTAGCAGGAAGCCTTTTGAGGCGTGATTCATCCGTGTTTTATGGCACTGCTGCTCAGCAGCGCACTAGATGCCTTCTTAGATGACCCGGAAAGATGCGTAGCTGAGGGCCAAGTGCTTTTTTCCTTTTACGTTGTTTTGCTTGCGAATGCCACATAACAGAAGGTGTACGACGACCTTGTTAAGGAAGCTAGGCGATATAAAGAACAAGAGTCTGCCAGACAGGCTCAGCAACCAACGCCAACGGCAAGTGCACAAGCACATTTCCTTCATACCTGCCGGCTGCTCGACGGCAGGTGTCAGCGTTCCTTTTTGCCCTTTAATACTCCCGTGCTTTGATCCGATTTATGTACCTCATGATCTGTGCAGAGGAGTGACCTACTTCTAGGGTGATGTACTTATTTCTCCTTTTCATCGATGCGCTATTTGTGGTGTATTCTCCGTTGGAGGAGCCGGGACAGCCGCCCCCGCTCCTCCAACGGAGAATACACCACGCCTTTAAGGTGGCATTGGTGTGCATAATTTTTTGATCCCCAACCGGAAGTGACATGAACATTTGGTATCTATCGTAAGCTCCAATGCTCTGTCGCGGCGTGCATTTCTCCCTTTGTTACCGGCACACCAATCTGCGTTTAGGATCTTAAGTCTTTTCTTCTTTATTGTTGAATGGAAGGTGCCACTAAACGGGGAGGAGCGCAGACCCGTTTTAATGGCAGACGAACTTGCAAGCGTATAAACTGTCTCTTGGTTGCACCTGTTCGGCATCCAATAGGATAGTGCCTTGGGTTTGTTCGTCCACAGTTTACCGTGCGCGGCTCGATGGCAAGCGGCATCTCTCTTCAAACGACCGGGGTGGCAACCTAGTTCAAGGTGCTTGAATCTGATATTAGTGTGGGTTGCTGCTTTTTCGAATGCTTCCTCACAGGCACCACAGCGGCCAGAGCCTCCGCGCTTGCCTCTTCCAGTAGAACCGGCAAGTCTCTAGGCTGCTTTCCCGTGCAATGCGCTGGAAGCTCAAGATGAAGTGCCTTGTCTCTTTTTGATGCTTCACCGCCCGGCCGCGCCCCAGAGACTCCTTGTGTGCGGCCGGACAACTCCAGCGTGGTTGCAGAGTGTTGTACACGTTCTCTCCCGTTGTTGCTTTTGCGAATTCCACTTTTCAGGACCAGGATGAGGATGAGGAAGAGGAGCTGC
>NW_013547819.1:0-2377 GCF_000499425.1 Eimeria acervulina
AACCCGTACACCCTCAGCCTTTCCAACGCAACCTGCAGGCTTTTCCACTAAAGCATCTCGTGCGTATCTCACGTATGCAGCCTGTAAAGAACTCAGCCGTGCGGCCTCCGCCTGCAGCACACTTAAATGCTGTGGATCAAGCTTGGTGTTCCGTGCTCGCGCGCCCGGCTCTCTCGCGCCTCCCCATACAACGCTCCTCTTGCCCAAACCTAGAAATCGAACGCACTTCCTGTTGCATCAGACAGTCGCTCAACTGCGACCAAAACTCGTTAAGATTCACTATTTACACATCGGTGAATCAACGCCAATTCAACGGCAACCAGTCAACATTGCTCCCATTCAACAATTTCCTGCACAGTTATTCCCACGCGCGCCCACCGAAGCACCGTACCTCCCTGCTGCTTGTGCCTTCTCACGCGTGCTTACTGATGAACGAGAGGCACCAAACACAAACGCTCCCGACCGTTCTTCTTGTCTGCAAACACCTGCGTCCTCCCCTATTCTTGCGCACACCTAGAAATCGAACGTACGTCCTGTTGCATCAGACAGTCGCTCAACTGCGACCAAAACTAGTTAACATTCACTATTCACACATCGGTGAATCAACGCCAGTTCAACGGCAATCAGTCAACATTGCTCCCATTCAACAATTTCCTGCACAGTTATTCCCACACACGCCCACCGTAGCACCGTACCTCCCTGCTGCTTGTGCCTTCTCACGCGTGCTTACTGATGAACGAGAGGCACCAAACACAAACGCTCCCGACCGTTCTTCTTGTCTGCAAACACCTGGGTAGGCAGACTTATATGTACTGTCCTGGGACGCCAAAACAAATGTTGTCATGTCAGCATATATCGCCGCCCTTCCACGTGATACTGCCAAAGCCTTGTGCAACCTTGCGGAGAATTCGCCAACCTTCCAGTGACCCCTGCAGCCACTCCTACCGCACAATACATAGGCACCTGGCGTATCACACTGAGCAAAAAGATCAAACACTCCTGCTCTGCATTCTTCCTCTCCACAACTAGCCCACACCCGTGCCGCCCGCAACTGATACACGATCAATAATTATACCACAAACGCCGCTAGGTTAACACACCTCATAGAAACGCCTGCCTCCCACGTGCCCATCCATATCTGCCGAATCACAGCCACCCTCAACCAGCCACTGCTCAAGTCAGCTTCAAAGCTCATATGCACACGCTCGAAGGATAACCGTCCTTCTCAGGCATCCTGCACACCCCAAGGATAAACAGCCGGGCATCAAAACATACTGCCTGCAGCACGCATTTCTCCATCGCCAAAGCACCAGCAGCTCGTCAATGCGCCACAGTTTTACTGCACAGCAGTTCCACAATGCGAAAGGTGCTAACCTGTCTGCGAAATGCTGTCTCGATATACGGCACGTCCCAAACGAGCCACCGTCATCCAGTGAGGAGCGCCGCGACCAACGGGAACGAAAGGCACTAGCCCTCAACGCCCTTGGTGGAGTTTCAATGCTTTCCAGGACAACCGTCCTTTTCGTGCATCCTGCACACCCCAAGGATAAACAGTCGGGTATCAAAACATACTGCCTGCAGCACGCATTTCGCCATCGCCAAAACACCAGCAGCTTGTCAATACGCCACAGTTCTACTGTACAATTCCACAATGCGACAGTCGCTGCACTGTCTGCAAAATGCTGTCTCGATGTATGGCACGTCCCAAACGAGCCACCGTGATTCAACTACGGATGGGCGCCGCGACCAGTGGGCACTAACGACGCCGGCCCCCACCATACCTTCCTGCTGTGGCACAAGCTTGGTGCTCTCTGTTCGTGCCGCACGCAGTCGCGCGCCTCCCCGTCCTCCCATGCTCTTGCCCCAAACCTAGAAATCGCACGCACTTCCTGCCGCATCAGACAGACGCTCACCGGCGGCCAAAACTATTTTTCATTCACCATTTACACATCCGAAAAAATCGTACGAAATCCACTGGCAACCAGTCAACATTGCTTCCATTCAACAATTTCCTGCACGTATTCCCACGCACGCGCACCGTAGTACATTCCTCCTACCTGTGCCTTCCTCACGCATGCCCACAGTTCAACGAGAGCCACGAAACACAACGGTATCCAGCTGCTCTGCTTCCCTACAAACACCTTCGTAGGCATATTTAGATCTACGTGCCTACGACGTGAACACAAATGTTGTCATGTCAGCATATATTGCCGCCCTTTCATGTGATACAACCAAAGCCTTGTGCAAAGTTGCGGAAAATTCTCCAACCTTCGAGTGACCCTTTCAGCCACTCCTAGCGCACAATGCAAAAGCCCCTAGCGTATTACACGCAGAAACAAGATCAAACACTCCTGCTCTGCACCCTTACTCTCCACAA
>NW_013547818.1:0-1399 GCF_000499425.1 Eimeria acervulina
AATTGTATAATGTACACTCCTATTGATATATATTTATATACATACATATATATATATATATATATACATATGCTTATATATACATATATATATATATGCACTTGTATAACGTACACTCCCATGTATATATATGCAGTATATATATATATATATACATATATATATATATATATAGTGTTTTGTATGTCACCTCTGTTCTCATATAAATATATATATATATATACAAAATATACATATATATATATATCATATATATGCATATATATATATATATATACACTCATAATACTAATATTTACATACCTATAAAAAATATATTTGTTTTTATTCATTCTTGTGTTTCGTTTGTCTCTTTTGTTCGCCAACACAAATATATATTATACATATATAATATATTATATATATTAATATTTAAAATATATATCTTTATTTGTTTTAATATATTATTTTATTATATTTTTCTGCTTTGTTTGTCTCACCATGAAAGGCGAATAGCCCTCTGCAAGCGAAGGAAATGAAGAGAGTTATTGCTGCGAAATCGGGTTCGCTGGATTTGTTTGTTTAAAAGATAAACACAAACAAACAAACTAAATAAACAATTAAAACGCCTTGTCTGTTTGCTTGTCGCACTCTTTGTCTCTGTCTTATCTTACTTCGGTGTGTTCGCAATAAAGCTATTCTAAAATATATATATTATTATATGTATACATAATACATATATATATATATTATATATTATTATACATATGTATATATATATATATATATACAATAATAATAATATATACAGACATATACATATATATCTAGTATATATATATATATATATTACATATATATAAAATGTAATATATATTATGTACAACACAGCAAGAAAAAATATTAATTTTTTCTTTTTTTTGCTGTCCTTTTCTCTCGTTTGTGCTGTGACTGCATTTGCCTATCTTTGTACAAAATAATAAATAAATAAGTAATAAATAATGAATAAATAAATAATAATAAATGAATAATAAATAAATAAATAATAAATAAATAAATAAAGACAGGAAAACAAACAAGCAAAGGCAGAAGTCAAACAAACAAACGAGAAAATAAAAAATAAATAAAAAAACAAACAAACAAATAAATAAATAAATAAATAAATAAATAAATAAATAAATACATACATCATAAAACGAGTAAAAGAATAAATAAAACAAACAAAAGAACAAAGATAAAGACAAAGACAAATAAACAAACAAACAAACAAACAAACGAAATAAATAAAAGAAAGACAAAGACAGAAAAGAAGCAGCAGTAACGAGCAACAGAGCCAACGCATAACAAAAAGGTTTTATGCATTTATATTTATATTTATATTTATATTTATATTTATATTTATATTTATATTTATATTTAT
>NW_013547817.1:0-1503 GCF_000499425.1 Eimeria acervulina
ATGATGATAATAATAATAATAATTACGACAAAGAAAACACACAAAACAAATCCATGCAACCCTCTTCATATCATATAACCAACAAATATGAACAAAGTACTACGCTATATATATATATATATATGTATATATATATAATATTATATAGATATAGATATATATATTATATAGATATAGATATATATGCATATATATATATATATGCATATATATATAATACATATATAGATATATACGCAAATATAAATATATATATGCATAATAATAATAATAATAAACATAGATGAAAATAATACTAGCAAGACAAAGCGAATAGTAAAATGATAATAAAAGAATAGGAAATATGAGTAAAGAAAATAAAACAAACGCAAATAGAACTCTTAAAGCTTAAATGTTTAAGTTAAATATACCTGTATTTCTGAGCAATGCTTTAAGTCTTCCTGTCTTTGCGAGATAATTAAATATACACATCGCTAAAACAATTAACGAAATAAATAATAAAACGAGCTTGCCTCCTCTACTAACAGGTGAATGTGAAGGGCACGGTATTGCGACCTTCTCAGGGATCCATCCTCCTTCACAAACATCTCCCGGCACCTATAAAACAAACAATAATATTAATTAATTAATACTTATTAATTAATATTTATTAATTATATTTATTGTATTTATTATATTTATTATATTCGTTATGTTTATTAATTAGTCGTTAATTCGTTCATTAGGCATAAAACATCCTTCATATACATCTCCTGGATCCTGTAAATCAACTGTATTAATTATTATAATTAATTATTTTATTTATTTATTTATTTATTTATTTATTTGTTAAACTAATTAATTAGTTAGTGTATAGGTAAATCAGTCAACCAATCAATCAATAAAACGAATAAAAAAAGAAAGGAGATAAATCGATAAGCAAATTAATTAATTAAAACAAATTAATTAAATAATTAACAAATTAATTAATTAAAACAAATAAAGCGCTGAATAAGATGCAATCAAATAGTCATACACAAAAATTATACAACGAAAAGTGAAGCCCTGCTGCTGCTATTGCTGCTGCTGCTACTGCTGCTGCTGCTGCTCTCGATGATGCTGCTACTGCTGCTACTGCTCTTGCTGCTGCTGCTGCTACTCTTGATGGTGCTGCTCTTGCTGCTGCTGCTATTGCTGCTGCTGCTCTTGCTGCTGCTGCTCTTGCTGCTTCTGCTGCAGCATTCAATATGTTGGTTTGTGCTTACTTTTCTGTATGCTGCGGTGTAGAAGAAGGCTGAAGACGTGCATGCAGCAGCAGCAGCAGCATCTGCTTCATCAGCAAATTGATTAAGCCCTGCTGCTGTTGATGCAGCAGCAGCAGCAACATCTGTTGGGAGACAATGTACAGAACCGACTGCCCGCTCAAACCCGTACTCGCACTCGTAGTCTTCGATTGTGCAAGGGCACACCTGTACGTACACCCCAATATATTTATATATATATATATATTTATATATATATGTT
>NW_013547816.1:0-2655 GCF_000499425.1 Eimeria acervulina
CGGACATTAAATGATTGCTCTCGCTGCGTATCCGGTACAGCTAGCAGACAGTACGGCTTGGTTAAACCTCGTCACGCAGCCTTCTGGGCTCAAACTGTGTGCTTTCCTGGACAGAGAGCAGCAAGAGCGAGATTTCCAGCGCTCGCACCAAACGTGTGGACGAACGCAGTCGTCCACACGATGTGTGCCGCAACATACTGCAGTACACATCTTCTGAAGCGCCAATGCTGTATCGAATGCGCTTGATTACTTTACCGTTCAGCCATCATAGACGGGCAAAGCTGGCAAACAACAGGAACTGCAACTGTCTGAAAAAATCGCTTCTGTAAAAAGTGCGGCGCCGTAAAATGCCACCAACCTAATTGTTAGTGGCTACGCCCTATGTGCATCCATACAATATGTCCTTGCCAAATCCAAAAGCGGTTGCGCAGAGCCACCGACCTGAGCAATTCTTGCCAGCAGCAATATGTGGTAGTGACAAGTGAGCTATATGAAACAAACCTCCTGTGAGAGCGTTATGCATTTCTAGCGTCTATACGCATTGTCCTCAATTCAAGAGCTGTTCGGTCGATAACCGCATGTTGAGCTTCGTTCCGAAACACCAACAGGGGAAAATGCCCACGCTTTCTCTAGGACGCATGCGCACCAGGCGGGCGTTCGTATCAGCTGCATACCTCCAAGACATATAGCGCAAGGCCAATTACCAACCGTATG
Organism: Eimeria acervulina; assembly: GCF_000499425.1. Lineage (NCBI taxonomy): Eukaryota > Apicomplexa > Conoidasida > Eucoccidiorida > Eimeriidae > Eimeria > Eimeria acervulina. The sequence goes on from NW_013547816.1 coordinate 715, forward strand.
AGTAAATATGAAGATGGCTGTACAGACGCCAAGGTGTCTCAAGCGAAGTTTCATTCACAATCGTACTAGCATCCACTTGCTCGCATGGCTTTTATGGCTTCATGCAGGCTTCTCCTCTTTAAATACACGTCCGCTGATGTGTAAGCCCTAACGCCAGTCTCATGCCGCATCGTCATATCACGAACACAACCCTAATCAGTGCTACGAAGGGTTGTCCTTGACTTTGACGGTTTTCTCCTGAAGCACGACCGTTTGTGTCGGCGACAGAACAGTAGAAGATTTGCAAAGGCCCCAAGAAATGATAGGCTCAGAAAACACACCTATGCATGCGCCACAGCAATTGGCTAATGAAGTGATTACTGGGACCCATGCAATTGGCATTAATTCCAATGGTGCGAAGCTAGCTCTACGCAGAGCTGCCGATCGCTAAGCCGTCGTACTGTCACAAAAACTTCCCAACGGCCTGCAAGTACAGCTTGGCCGCATACCTCTTTGGTAGCTTTGCCTTGCTAATTTGACCTACAAGCTGGCAAAGCAAGATTTCTTTTTGTCGCTCAACGTGCACAGACGCATACCACGCGCTTGCACAGTACAAGATCTCCTGAAAGGGTGGTGCAAGCTGTATTGCTCTACGAAAGTGTGTACTGACAGAACCAGCGTCGCTGTCCACAATAAGGTCGATCACCTCCACCAACCAACCAATGTACTTGCAACTGTATTCCAATGCAAAACACTAGATCTTCCCCTTAGCCTTCTAAGTCAAACCCGTCTGCTGCATCACCCTCTACCAGCAACGCACGTCCTGTAAAGGCGATTAACCTCACAACCACCCATTTGTCCGTTCTGGACGTACAAATTTTGAGGCTATATAGAGTGCCTGTGAAGTGCCGGTTAATGCTGTTTCGAACAAATGTACCGGTCGCAGTGTGCATTCCTGCGTTGCAGAGCAAACACAACTATAATTACAGGAGCGTGCGTGTTAGTAATCAATGGCAAAACAGCCAAGAATACGAAGGCGGGCATATTTGTGCCTGACTGTCCAGCAAGCCATGGGGAATACGACTATGGTGGGTTGACGGCACCCTTGCTCTCTAAGTAGCGGCGTGATTTATTTTACGACCGACCTTTCAACCGACAGTTGTGGCCATCGAGCAGTAATACCCAAGTTATAACAGTTGATAGTGAATTTCTCAGGGGCGACAAACTTGCTGAGAAATGCACCTTTGCAGCATGCAGTGAGCTGATGTGCGCAGCTTCCGCTGAGCAATTGGCTCAGTTGCCCTGCTTAGCGAAGTTGCATGAGTCTGTACTGCCAATAGCTCTAACACCCCATCAGGAAGAATACAATGCTGAAACTTCGTACTTTCAAGACCCGCAACAGGCGCGATAGCTGTACCATTGCATGGCAAAAAGCATGCAGACTTCGTATTTCGGGAATAGCGCATGGGACAGGGGGCACAAAAAAGAATAGGATTTTTTTAAGGGGAGAACGCAATTGTGTTTCAGAGGCCTAGTTAAGGAAAACTACTGCCAAAAAGGAAACCTACACCGGTAACCAGGTGCTTACGAGCAGACAGGCATGCGCTCCTCTCAAGAAAATCCGAAAACAAACACCGCGCAGCGTTTCGTGAGCAGCAGCAGCACGAAGGTAGGAAACTATACCAGCACGGGGAAATGGTTCAGTAGTCACGATGTCTATGCTTTTGGCATATTGCACGCACAAGCTGGAGGCCCAAAGAACTCAAACATTCGCCTTTAGCGGATAGTTGCAGCCCTGCAATTCGCAAGGTCATGTGCACGCCTGTAAATTCCGGAGTATTTTCCAAAGCGGGCGAGCACGGTCTCCGTAGCTTTGATATGCGTTCCGTAATCCTATTGTGTCGGGCGCAAAACGCGCTAGGACAAATTTCCCAAGAGCGCTTCCAATTGATCCGCAGTCGC
>NW_013547815.1:0-1516 GCF_000499425.1 Eimeria acervulina
TTGATAATATTTATAGAGGACGTCTTTTAATATTTATAATTATAAATTATTTTGAGGGAAGTTTCATGAAAGAAGCATATCTTTAATTGCTGCAAGGCAGTGTACGGGTGAAAGACTGTCTTCTTTGGGGCTTGAATATGCATGCATATTATGCATGCATATTCAAAACACAATAAGTTAAGGCATTTATATATTTATTATATCTTTAGACAAACTGCAAATAACAATAAATCAATGAAAAGAGATAAGAAGCAAGAAGAGAGACATCTTTAGCTTTCTCCTTTAATATATTGTTTTATTCTTCTTCGCATTGCTGCTGCTGCTGCTGTTGTTGCTGCTGCTGCTGTGGCTGCTGCAGCTGCTGCCATTGCTGCTGCTTTTGCTGTTGCTGCTGCTGTTGCTGCTGTTGATGCTGCTGCTGTTGATGCTGCTGCTGTTGCTGCTGCTGCTGCTGTTGCTGCTGCTGTTGCTGCTGCTGCCGCTGCCTTCTTCTTTCTCTCTTTCTTCTCTCAATAAAGCTGCTGTCTCTCTCTTAAAGAAGTTCTTGAGGCAGTGTCTCCATAATAATAATAATAACAATTAATAATAATAACAACAATTAATAATAATAATAATAACAACTAATAATAATAATAATAATAATAATAATAATAATAATAATAATAATAATAACAATTAATAATAATAATAATATAATTTTTTCATAAGCTCTACCCTAGCCAATGATATTTATTTGCATTTAATCAAAGATAAACAGCGAAGTCTGTCATCTATAAACAAACAAAACAAAGAAAGACAAACAAAACAAAGACAAACAAACAAAGCAAAGGAGACAGTTAACGACAAAGGAGACAGTTAAGACAAAGGAGACAGTTAAGATAGAGGAGACTGTTAAAGACAAAGACAGACAAACAAAACAAAGGAGACAGACAAAGCAAAGGAGACAGTTAACGACAAAGGAGACAGATAAAGACAAAGGAGACAGATAAAGACAAAGGAGACAGTTAAGACAAAGGAGACAGTTAAGACAAAGGAGACAGTTAGATAGAGAAGTTTGTTAAGATTAGGTAGAGTTGATAGGGCCTCAAGGAGCTGCTTCATATATACGACATCTGCATTAAAATTTTGTTTAGGGTTTAGGGTTTAGGGCTCTGCTCTGTCTCCTCTGCATCTCTTGCTGAACAACCCCTTCTGTTGTTGCTTTTAGTTTTGTTTAGTGCTGCTGTAGATAATTAATAGTTCTTTATATTTTATTTATACCTCAGAGAGAAGAAATATATGCTGCAACTACACAAAGAGCTGCATGCATCTTCTCCTTATACACCGCATCTCTTAACAACAGTTATTGATGTTTCTGCTGCTGCATGCAACAGCTAACTCTAAACCCACTTAAAACCAGCGGAATCAGCAGCAGCTGCTGCAGCAGACAGCAGCAACAGACAGCAGCAGCTGCAGCAGACAGCAGCAACAGACAGCAGCAGCTGCAGCAGACCACCACCATCCGATAGAAAAAGCT
>NW_013547814.1:0-2492 GCF_000499425.1 Eimeria acervulina
GCACCTACGCAGCCACGGTCTGGTGGACACCTGCTATGTTTTATTCAACTCAAAGAAAATAGATCCGTCTCGCATTGGCGCGCGCAAAACGATATTCCTACTCCTCACCTCCTGCACGGATTAACGTTCTCGTAAACTCAGAGCCACTCTGCCTTGCACTCTCCACTCAGCCACGATTTGCCAAGGCTCCCGGGACTACACCAGTGCTGCCCATCTTTCTCGTCCATCCTCTCAGAGTGTACACCGCCACCGTAGCTGCTTGCCACGAATTGTCGACGTGGAAAATGGCTGCAAATCGGCCGCCAATGGCCTAAATACCGCGCACACCACTCGACTACAACGTCGAGAACAGTTGTAATGCCAACGCACATGTGTTTTCCCGTTGTTCTCAAACCATTACATAGCCGCTGGCGCCTGCGACACATTTCTAATTCAACGGGAACACACCGTTAGCGTTTGTTTGCTCTCCCGTCAGTTGTTCTCAATGCGCACCTCCTGTGTCCAACGCCAGTAGCCACTCATCACTACAATGCCGCTTTCCACTTGCCCCTCAACTGCCTGTGAATGCCCGCCGAACTCTCTTATTCTACTCTCTTTCCTCGCCACTCTCCAACCGCCTGCACTGCGCTGACGCAAACGACGGGCTTGAGCGAGTGCGAGGACTCAGTATTCCGTCTCATATCTGCATCTGTCGTCATGACGCGTTCGATTGCTTAGCACTCCGAGTACCGGAAGCCCACGTCGCAAGCCACTCGCCATCTGCGGCAACTAGCACAGAGATCAAACCCACGCATGTACGGCACGCAAAACAGCCGCACACTACTCCCAATTATCCAACCATCACCGACACCCTTGCACCACCGCCACGACTGCTCCCCGGCCTCCACAGGTGAAGCACACGCACGGGCTGAAACAACACGCGTATCTGCCCACAGCAGCCACTTTCACTTCACCCCATGCCATCCAACACCCTGCCGATGCCAGCATATGCTCCTCTCCAAGCACAGAAGTCACGCCGTGTACCGACACTATCACTTCGTACACTCCACACCATCAACGCGTCCAACTAGCCACACAAAACAGCCTCACACTGTTCCCAACTATCCAACCATCAGCGACACCCTTGCACCACCGCCACGACTGCTCCCCGGCCTCCACAGGTGAATCAAACGCACGAACTGAAGCAACACGCGTGTCTTCCCAAAGCAGCCACTTTCACTTCACCCCATGCCATCCAACCCCCTGCCAATGCCAGCATATGCTCCTCTCCAAGCGCAGGAGTCACGCCGTGTACCGACACTATCACTTCGTACACTCCACACCATCAACGCGTCCAGCTAGCCACACAAAACAGCCTCACACTGCTCCCAACCATCAAACCATGAGCGACACCCGTGCACCACTGCCATGACTGTTCCCCGGCATCCACAGGTGAACCAAACGCACTGGCTGAAGCAACACGCGTGTCCGCACAAAGCAGAGACTTTCACCTCACTCCATGCCATCCAACAGCCTGCCAATGCCAGCATATGCTCCTCGCCATGCACAGCAGTCACGCCGTTTACCCGCAAGCTCTCTTCGTACAATTCAAACTACGAACTCGTCCAACTGGCCACACAATAACAGCCGCACACTGTTCCGAACCATACAACCATCAGCGACACCCGTGCAGCACCGCCACGACGGCTCTCCTGCATCCACAGGTGAACCAAACGCACTGGCTGATGCCACACGCGTGTCCGCCTACCACACTGGTGCCACTTTCACTTCACCCCATGCCATCCAACACCCTGCTAATGCCCCGCATGTGCTTCTCTCCATGCACAGGAGTCACGCTGTGTACCGACAGGCCCACTTCGTACAATTTAAACCATAAACGCATCCACCTAGCTACACATAACAGCCCCAGACTACGCCCAACCATATAATCCTCTTCGCCACCCGTGCCTCACCTCAATGACCGCTCCCCGGTCTCCACAGGTGAACCACACGCACTGGCTGAATCAACACGCGTGCCCGCCCAAACCAGCCACCTTCCCTTCACCCCATGAAGTACAACGCCCTAACACTATTAGCATATGCTTCTCTCCATGCACAGACCTAACACCGTGTACTGATACTCGCAGTGCGTACTACTCATACCATGGGGTCGTCTAATACAGGCTCATGGTCGTGCCTAGCCAAGTATGCGTACGTGCAAGGAGAGACAGTGCACCTCTGCACACACCCCTACGCCCAGGACAACTTGACAGAACCTGCAACACCCCTGCCAACACCAGTTTCCCCACATGACGAGTAAATGCGCCTACTTCGTAATGCAAATCGAATAATGAGCTGCATGTGGGCCCGACCTTGCAACACCTTACCTCCCCGCCCACCCATTAGTTCCCAGACCCCGCCAACCAAGCGTTCCACCACTACAGTGCCAATCCATGCAACAACGACCACTCCGAACACCCTGCTTATGGCAAGGCGTTGAAGTGTATGCCCGC
>NW_013547813.1:0-1393 GCF_000499425.1 Eimeria acervulina
CAACAGCAGCAGCAGCAACAGCAGCAGCAGCAACAGCAGCAGCAGCAACAGCAGCAGCAACCGCAGCAACAGCAGCAGCAGTAACAGCAACAATAGCAGCAGCAGCAGCAGCAGCAACAGCAACAGCAGCAGCAGCACTGGAATAGGCAGCCTGAGAGCCTTTTCGTACTTTATTCAAGAGACAAGATAGAAACCCTAAACCCTAGACCCTAAACCCTAAACCCTAAACCCTAAACTCTAAATCGTAACTGGGCCCTGTAGCCTAAACCCTAAACCCTAAGGGTTTCTTGAAGCTTTCTGGCCGCTGTTGTTAGGATTTAGGGTTTAGGGTTTAGGGTTTAGAGTTTGCTAAACCCTAAACCCTAAGAACCCTCGAGCCTCCGTGTTGATGCTTATGAAGCATTAACGCTAACCTAAACCCTAAACCCTAAATAAACCCTAAACCCTAAACCCTAAATCATAAACCCCTAAACGTTGAAGCAAAAAACCCCCACCCACAAGCCTAACCTCTAACCCTAAACTAAAAACTCTAAACTAAAAACCCTAAACCCTAAACCCTAAACCCTAAACCCTAAGTGTATATACCTTAGTTAGGTCCTTTGCGACCAAAGGAGAGTAAAAGTTAAAATATATTCATAAATATTTGCAGACGAATTAATTAAACAATCGAAGGCATTTGTTTATAGATAAACGAAAAGAAAACAAAATTAGGGTTTAGGGTTTAGGGTTTAGCTGCGCATGCAGCCCCAAAGCCCCACACTCGTGCAGTATCGATTGTCTTTGTTTCTTTTTTTGTTTATTTAAAAACATTATTTGTTTTTCTCCAGACAACACTGAGACAGCATAAACCCTAAACCCTAAACCCTAAATACATCTCCTGCTCCTAGGGTTTAGGGTTTAGGGTTTTAGGATGTTTGTTAATCCATGTAATACGAAAACTCGCTAACCCGTATATCATTTCTTTGTTTGCAACAGCAGCAGCAGCAGCAGCTGCTGCTGCTGCTCTGTCGTTGCTGCTGCTGTAGCTGCTGCCTTTGCTGCTGCTGTTTCTGCTGTCGTTGTTGTCGCTGTTGCTGCTACTGCTGCTGTTGTTGCTGCTGCTGCTGCTACTGGTGCAAGCCTCACAGTGGCACCGACCCCTAAACCCTAAACCCTAAACCCTAAACCCTCGAGTGGGAACAGCCCTTGTATTTTAACAATGTAGTATTTATTATTACAATAATAATATTATTATAATTATAATTATTTTATTTATTTAGTTTTATGTTTTTGTTTATTTGTTTCTGTCTCTAACTCGGTAAAATATGAAGCATTTTCGTATGCCTTCTTGCTGCTCTCCCTGCTGCTGCTGCTGCTGTTGCTGTTGCTGCTGCTGTTGTTGCTGCTGCTGCTG
>NW_013547812.1:0-1392 GCF_000499425.1 Eimeria acervulina
TAATTAAATTAATTTTATTTTATTTATTTTATTTTTGTTTATAATTACAATTATAATAAAATAAAAACTAAATAATAAAAATAAATAAATAATAAAATAACTGATTGGTAGAATAACAAATAAACTAATTAATTAAATTATTTAATTAAATTAATAATAAGTAAATAAATTAAATAAAATAAATAAAATAAAATAAATAAAATAAAATAAATATATATGTATCTTTTTTTCTTCAGGACATGTAGACCGATTTACAGATTTGATGATTAAAGATATGAAGACAGGAGATTGTTATAGAGCAGATAAATATTTAGAAGAGTTAATAGATAAAGAAATAGCAAAGATAAAAGAAAACGATAAATTAAATGATGAAGACAAGCAAGAACAAATAAAAGAATTAGAAAAAATACAAAGACAAGCTGATGCATACACCGCAGATGAATTAAATAAACTCTTCACACGTTTTCGCGCAGTTTCTCCTGAAGGTAATCCTTTGTCTTATCCTTTTCCTTTTAACTTAATGTTTTGTTTAAAGCTAGGGCCGAAGGATGAAGCAACAACTAATACTCCAAGCACCAGCAGCAGCAGCAGCAGCAGTGAACTGCAGCAAGAAGACAAACGCGAAGCATCTCCCCAGCAGCAAGAACAGCAAGCCAAACAGCAACAACAGCAGCAGCAGCAGCAGCAAACGAAGCAGAACAAGCAGCAGCAGCAGCAGCAGCAGCAGCATTCGAATGAAGGACGAGGATATCTAAGACCAGAGACAGCTCAGGGTATATTTGTGAACTTTCGGAGATTTTACGACTATAACGGGGGCCGCATGCCTTTTGCTGTTGCTCAAATAGGGTTAGGGTTTAGGAATGAGATAGCACCGAGAAACAGTTTAATTCGCTGTCGCGAGTTCTTAATGGCTGAGATCGAGCACTTCTGTAATCCTGAAGAGAAGAATAACTTTGAAAGATTTGAAAAGGTCAAAAATGAAGTGCTGCCCTTATTTAGTAAGGAATCGCAACTGGGATCGGGGATCGTCTCCCGATCCCAGACACTTGAACAAGCTGTGGGGTGTGGGGTTATCAATAATAAAACTCTTGCGTATTATCTTGCTAAAACGTTTTCTTTCTTAAAAACACTCGGCTTAAATGATAAATTTATCCGCTTTAGACAACATCTAGACTCCGAGAAGGCACACTACGCAACAGACTGCTGGGATGCTGAAGTTAAAACTGCTGCAGGGTGGATTGAAGTCGCTGGGCATGCTGATAGAGCTGGTAAACCCTAAACCCTAAGCCCTAAACCCTTGATTAACCCTAAACCCTTGTTAGACAGTCGACTGATCTCGTAGGGCATGCATATATATATATATATATATATATATATATATATATATATATA
>NW_013547811.1:0-1663 GCF_000499425.1 Eimeria acervulina
AAGTGGTGTGTTGGGAGTTGGTTAGGCGGATTTGACTGGCCGATATTTGTTGGAGTGGATCCCTTTGCATAGGGCAGGCCGGGCAGCTAATGTTGGAGGAAGGTCAGGGGTTGTGTATGTGGAGCACTGTGTCAGTTTGTGCGTTTCCATGCATTTAGTGTTGCGTTTAAGCAGACGATTCGCTGGTGTGCGTGAGCGGTAATGCCGACTGGATGCTGTGTGCTGGTTCATGCTAGGCTGTGTAGCGTTCAGCGTATATTGCCCACATGGGGTCAGAAAAAATGTAAGATCAGGCGCATCTGCGCGCTAGCCCCTGGACTGGATTTGGCAGCTCCAGCGTTGTGCATTGACTGGCAGGTGGAGGGACGCTAAATGGTATTAATATAGTGTAAAGTGTGTGGCATGAAGTGGTGGGTTTTTGTGTATGGGTTATGATTAGGAAGGCGGCGAAGTGGTGTGTTGGGAGTTGGTTAGGCGGATTTGACTGGCCGATATTTGTTGGAGTGGATGGCTTTGCATAGGGCAGGCCGGGCAGCTAATGTTGGAGGAAGGTCAGGGTTGTGTAGGTGGAGCACTGTGTCAGTTTGTGCGTTTCCATGCATTTAGTGTTGCGTTTAGGCAGATGATTCGCTGGTGTGCGTGAACGATAATGCCGACTGGATACTGTGTGCTGGTTCATGCTAGGCTGTGTAGCGTTCAGCGTATATTGCCCACATGGGGTCAGGAGAAATGTAAGACCACACAGGAGGTGCGCATTAATTCAAGATCAGGCTTAGCTGCGCGCTAGCCCCTGCACTGGATTTGGCAGCTCCAGCGTTGTGCGTTGATTGGAAGGTCGGGGGACTAAGTCGGTGTAATATAGTGTAAAGTGTGTGGCAAGAACTGGTGGGTTTTTGCGTTAGGGGTTGTGATTAGGAAGGGGCCGAAGTGGTATGTTGGGAGTTGGTCAGGCGGATTTGACTGGCCGATATTTCTTGGTGTTCATGCCTTCGCATAGGGCAAGACGGGCAGATAATATTGGAGGAAGGTCAGGGCTTGTGTAGGTGGAGCACTGTGTCATTTTGTTGTTGAGCAGGCATCTAGTGGCGCGTATGACGAAGCAGTGCGGTGGTGTGCGTGCGCGGTAATGGCGGGTAGATACTGCTTGCTGGTTCATGCTAGGCTGTGTAGCATTCAGCGTATACTGCCACACAGGAGATGCGTATAAATGCACGATCAGGCTTAGCCGTCTCTTGAACACTGCGTTGGATTTGGCAGCTGCAGCGTTGCGCGTTGATTGGGAGTGGAGGGAGGTCAGTCGGCGTAATGTCTTGTAGAGAGTGTGGCGGGAAAGGGCGGCTTTTTGAGTATGGCTGGAGGGCCTAAATCGGGGTAATATAGTGTAAAGTGCGTGGCAAGAACTGGTGAGTATTTGAGTATGGGTTTTGTTTAGGAAGGAGGCGAAGTGGTATGTTGGGTTGGGAGTTGGTTAGGCGGATTTGACTGGCCGATATTTGTTGGAGTGGATGGCTTTGCATAGGGCAGGCCGGGCAGCTAATGTTGGAGGAAGGTCAGGGGTTGTGTATGTGGAGCACTGTGTCATTTTGTTGTTGAGCTGGTATTCAGTGTTGCGTTTGAGGAGGCGATTCGCTGGTGTGCGTGCTTGGCAATGGAGGGTGGATAC
>NW_013547810.1:0-1503 GCF_000499425.1 Eimeria acervulina
TCTGAACCACTTGGTCTTTCGCTTGGTTCGTGGCCCACCGCATCATCAGCAGCTGGCCAGGACGGGAGCGCTCCATTGAGTACGGCGCATGAAGGGCCCTTAGTGTCCTCTCGAGTAGCAGGACCTCCTAGGAAAGAGCATAATGAGAGAATCATCGTTAGGCAGGTGCCAGATCCAGGCCCCTCAGGTCCCCCAAATCTACCACGCGGCTCAGCTGCTGAAGTTGCAACGGGGAGCGCTGCCCTGGACGGGCGAGCTCCATCGAGCACAGTGCATGAAAGGCCCTCAACGTCTCCTCGAGTCCCTATAATTCTTAGAAGAAGTAGCCGTACGCATGGCATAAGCGAAAAGCAGACTCCTGCTTCAGGCCGCTCAAGTCCCCAAAGTATACCACGTGGCTCAGCTGCTGAAGTTGCAGCAGGAACCTCTGACCTGGGCGGGAGAGCTGCATCGAGTACAGTGCATGAAGGGCTCTTAAAGGGCTCTCCAGTACCAGGAACTCCTGGGAGAGAGCATCAACAAAGAATCATCGTTATGCAGGTGCCAGGTCTAGGCCCCTCTACTCCCCCAAATCTACCATGCGGCTCAGCTGCTGACGTTGCAGCAGAAACCTCTGGCCTGGACGGAAGGGCACCTTCGCGCACGGTGCATGAAGGGCCCTCAACGTCTCCTCTGGTCCCAATAATTCTTAGAAGAGGTCCTACACAGGGAACGAGCGATAAGCAGGAGCCACACCCAGACCCCTCAACTCCCCAAAATATACCACGTGGCCAAGTTGCGGCGCGTCTCCGCAAGATAGCACCAGCTGCGACATCTGTAGGGGGAGCAGTTCTCTTCCAGCAACACCATTCAATCATACTGCTCTCTTCTCCCACTGGCCCTGCTGCTGTGCCGCAGGTGCCGCTGCCTGCGGGTACCATGGTGAGTGAGCAGCTGACGTCACCGCAACACATTGAAGCTGCTACATGCAAAATGTGCAAGCATGCATGCATAGACTAGACTCCACTACTCGATGCTTCCTGTACTTGCTGCAGCAGTCGCCTGTATCTGTCGTTCAACTGCCTGGTGTGTGCGTGTTTTATGTGTCCATGCGTGCATATGGCTGTTGCGATCAGCTGATGAAGTGCAGTAATCAGGATTGAGTAGTGTTTTTGTTGTAGTGGGTGCTTCTGCTGCTGCTGCTACTGCTGGCGCCTTTGCTCCTGCTGCTTTTGCTGTGCTTTCTTCAGCCAACAACAGCGTCGGTGCCGCCTTCTGATGGGGACGCCCTGCAAGATTTCGACTGGCTCAAGGAGGCCTTTTCGGGGTTTTCTGCGGAGCTTTTGGTGACCCATCCTTTTTATCGTTTTCCGGCAGTCCAAGAGACATCTCCAACTGAGGAGACAGCGACAAGAAGCTTTGATCTAAGAACGGCACTGTCCTTGTCTACAACCCAACGGTGTGCAGTTACGGTACTCAGGAGGTGTGGAGAAATACTGAAGAAGGATACGCTTGCCCCGTCAG
>NW_013547809.1:0-2431 GCF_000499425.1 Eimeria acervulina
AATACGGAACGCTGCAGCTGCCAAATCCAACGCAGTGTTTAACACGCAGCTAAGCCTGATGGTGCATTTATCCGCACATCCTGTGTGGCAATATACGCTCAACGCTACACAGCCGAGCATGAACCAGCAAACAGTATCGAGCCGCCACTACCGCGCACGCACACCAACGCATCGATTCCTCAAACGCACCACTATATACCTGCTCAACAACAAAATGGCACAGTGCTCCACCTACATAACCCCTTACCTTCCTGCAAATTTTAGTTGTCCGTTTTGCCCCATGCAAAGGCATCCATCCCAGCAAATATCGGCCAGTCAAATCCTCCTAACCAACTCCCAGCATACCACTTCGCCTCCTTCCTAAAGAAAATCCATACTCAAAATCCCGCCGCTTCTTGTCGCAGTGTTTACACCATGTTACTCCCATTTAGTTTGCCACACCCACCGGGCAATACGGAACGCTGCAGCTGCTAAATCCAATTCATTGTTTAACACACAGCTGAGCCTCATCTTCCATTTATGCGCACCAGCTGTGTGGCAATATACGCTGAATGCTACACAGCCTAGCATGAACCAGCAAACTGTATCGAGCCGCCACTACCGTGTAAGCACACCAGCGCATCGTTCCCTCAAACGCACCACTATATACCTGCTCAACCACAAAATGACGCAGTAAGCCTCCTTTACAACGCCTGGCCTTCCTCCAACATTAGCTGCCCGCCTTGCCATATGCCAAGGCATCCACGCCAACAAATATCGGCCAGTCAAGTCCTCCCAAACAACTCCCAACATACCACGTCGGCACCTTGCTAGTCACAACCCATACTCAAGAATTCACCGCTTCTTCTCACACACTTCACACTATACTACTCCCATTTAGCTTCTCCCCACCCCCAACTCAATGCACAACGCTGCAACTGCCAAATGCAATTCACTGTTTAACAGGGAGCTAAGCCTGATCCTGCATTTATCCGCACATCCTGTGTGGCAATATACGCTGAATGCTGCACAGCCTAGCATGAACCAGCAACCTGTATCCAGCCTCCATTACCGCGCACGCACACTAGTGCATCGATTCCCCAAACGCACCACTATATACCTGCTCAACAACAAAATGACGCAGTGAGCCTCCTACACAACCCCTCGCCTTCCTCCAACATTAGCTGCCCGTCTTGCCCTATGCAAAGGCATCCATTCCAACAAATATCGGTCAGTCAAGTCCTCCCAACCAACTCCCAACATACCACTTCGCATCCTTCCTAATCAAAACCCATACTCAAAAACCCACCGCTTCTTGTCACACTGTCCACACCACGTTACCCTCATTTAGCTTCCCGCCACCTACCAGCCAATACGGAACGCTGCAGCTGCCAAATCCAATGCAGTATTTAACGCACAGCTTTGCCTCATCTTGCATCTATACACACCAGCTGTGTGGCAATATACGCTGAATGCTGCACAGCCTAGCATGCACCAGCAAACAGTATCCAGCCGCCATTACCGGGTACGCACACCAGCGCATCGATTCCTCAAACGCACCACTGTATACCTGCTCAACAACAAAATGACAGTGCTCCACCTACACAACCCCTTACCTTCCTCCAAATTTTAGTTGTCCGCCTTGACCTATGCAAAGGCATTCACTCCAACAAATATCGGCCAGTCAAATCCTCCTAACCAACTCCCAACATACCGCTTCCCCTCCCTGCTAATCTCAACCCATACTCGATGCTCCGGCCCTTCTGCGCACACACCGCACATCATATTAACCCCACGTAGCTTCCCCTCAACCCCCCCTCAATGCGCAACCCTGCAGCTGGCAAACTACTGTGCACAGTGTATCACAGCTGCGCCTGAGCTTGCATGTATGCGCACATCCTGTGTGGCAATATACGCTGAATGCTACACAGACTAGCATGAACCAGTAAACAGTATCCACTCGCAATTGCCCCGCACGTACACCAGCGCATCGATTCCTCAAACGTACCATGAAATACATGCTCAACAACAAAATGACACAGTGCTCCACATACACAACCCCTTGCCTTCCTCCAACATTAGCTGCCCCCCTTGCCCTATGCAAAGGCATTCACTCCAACAAATATCGGCCAGTCAAATCCTCCCAACCCACTCCCAACATACCACGTCGCTTCCCTCCTCATCACAACCCATAATCTAAAACCTACCGCTTCTTGTCACACACCTTACACTACAATACCCCCATTTAGCTTTCCCCCACCCCGCAATCAATGCACAGCGCTGCAGCTGCCAAATCCAACGCAGTGTTTAAAACACAGCTGAGCGCTCCACATACACAACCGCTTACCTTCCTCCAACACTAACCAGCCTTCTTCGCGCATGTAAAGGCATCCACTCCAACAAATATCGGCCAGTCAAGTCCTCCCAACCAACTCCCAACATACCACTTCGC
>NW_013547808.1:0-1104 GCF_000499425.1 Eimeria acervulina
TTCACAGGGCATGTGAAACCATTAGAATCAATTCTATTTAGCTAAAGGTCACTGCCAAACGCTGCTTGCCGTTGTTCCTTACTTGGTGGCCCTCTTCTTCCTTCATACATTCCTGGATATGTGCAAGCTGTGCACAGTGCTCTCACTAGTAAGATGAGGGGAATCGCGAACAACTCTATCAGAAGTCGTTTCACGCAGCGCCGTTTATGCGTAGACTTGAGGAGCCACGAATAGCGGCTCTACTGCACTGTTGCATTATAATAAGCCGCATTGGATAGGGCAGAGAAGCAAGTAGGTATCATTCATAATATCTCTGATGGCAGAGACTCAGATATTGTTCCGGCATAAGGTTGGTGAACGATGGTGGGGATATTAATGGTGTTTAGCAACTTCAGAAGCTTACATACTGTTGATGTTTAGCGGTGGCAATGCTTGCCGATTCTGCTGCGGTTCAAGAATTGGTTAATGATTGATTAGGCCACTGACGCTGCTGTTGCTGGGCTTACCCGCAGCAACACACTTGCAGTGGTAACCTTTAACTACTGGTGAACACTCTATAAGCATGCATCTATTTGCTTATTAAAACCCGTTAAACGATTGGAAGGCTGTGCTATAGCCAGGGATTGGGGGTGCGCGAGGCATCAGCAACCGGCGACGCTACGAAGACATAGTAGCTTCATCCTCCGCTGAGTGATGCACCCTATGACAAGACAGGACAACAAAATAAGACTTGGATAGACACCATCTTGACTGTTGTATTGGCCCCAGCTTTACCTGCTGAAGCACAATACTGTATTTCGCAGTATCCCTGTACATACTGAGTCATTGAGTGCGTAGTTATGTCTTCGCCTGATACAAAAATGTTTGCCGGAAGGGCTGAAGTGCGGAGCAGAATGTTTAACTTTTTGTGCGTGGAGGAAGCACTGTAGTTACCCCTTGGGTGGCGCCTGCAGTATCACCGTTTTGATAGTAGTGCAGGGGGACAGTCTACGCTCAATTATGAGCGGTTATATCTTGAAAATCTGCAGCCAAGTTCCTTCAGTACCCTACCTACTACTGTTTGATTGCTCCAGTATTATTCTAAAAGAATGACAATATTATTAT
>NW_013547806.1:0-1650 GCF_000499425.1 Eimeria acervulina
ACGCTGAACGCTACACAGCCTAGCATGAACCAGTAAGCAGTATTCCAGCCTCCATCACCGCGCACGCACAACAGCGCATCGCCTCCTCAAACGCACCACTAAATACCTGCTCAACCACAAAATGACACACTGCTCCACCTACGCAACCCCTGACCTTTCTCCAACATTACTTGCCCGTCTTGGGCTATGCAAAGGCATCCACTCCAACAAATATCGCCCACACAAATCCTCCTTACCAACTCACGACATTCCACTTCAGTTAATTCCGAAACACTACCTATAAACTAAACTCCACCGCTTCATGTCACACCCGTTACAATATATTGCCCCTATGTAGCTCCCCCCCACCCCCCACTCAATGCACAGCTCTGCAGCAGCCATATCCAATGCAGTGTTCAACACGCCGGTTAGCTTGGTCTTGCATTTATCCGCACCAGCTGAGTGGAAATATACGCTGAGCGCTACACATCCTAACATGAAAAACCAAACAGTGGCCAGCCTCCACCACCGCGCACGCACACCAGCGCATCGCTTCCTCAAACGCACCACTAAATACCTTCTCAACCACCAAATGACACACTGCTCCACATCCACAACCCCTGACCTTCCTCCAACATTACCTGCCCGTCTTGGCCTATGCAAAGGCATCCACTCCAACAAATATCGCCCACTCAAATTCTCCTAACCAACTCCCAACATACCACTTCGGTTTCTTCCTAAACACAACGCATACTCAAAAATCCGCCGCTTCTTGTCACGCACTCTACACTATATTACCCGCATTTACTTTCCGCCACCCCCCCTTCAGTGCACCGCGGTGCAGCTGCCAAATCCAACGCAGTCTTTTACATGCAGCTAGTCCTGATCTTGCATTTGTTCGCACTCCCTGCGTGGCAATATACGCTGAACGCTACACAGCCTAGCATCAACCAGCCAACCGCAACCAGCCTACATCAACGCGCAAGCACACCAGCGCATCGCTTCCTCAAACGCACCACTAAATATATGCTCAACCGCAAAATGACAAACTGCTCCACCTATGGAACCCCCGACCTTCCCCCAACATTACCTGCCCGTCTTGCCCTATGCAAAGGCATCCACTCCAACAAATATCGGCCATTCAAATCCTCCTAACCAACTCCCAACATACCACTGCGGCTACTTCCTAATCACAACCGATAGCCTAAATCCCGCCGCTTCTTGCCACACACTTTACAGTATATAACCCCCATCTGGCTCTCCCCCACCCGCCACCCCATGCACAGCGCTGCAGCTGCCAAATTCAACACAGTGTTTCACACACAGCTAAGCCTGATCCTGAAATTTCGCGCACTTGCTGCGTGGCAATATACGCTGAACGTCACACAGCCTAGCGCGAAGCAGCAAACAATATCCAGCCTCCATTAACGCACACACACACCAGCGCATCGCTTCCTCAAACGCACCACTAAATACCTGCTCAACCACAAAATGACACACTGCTCCACATACACAACCCCTGACTTTCCTCCAACATTAGCTGCCCGTCTTGCTGTACGCAAAGGCATCCACTCCAACAAATATCGCCCACTCAAATTCCCCTAACCAACTCCCAACATACCACATCGGCTTCTTCCTAAATACAACTCAAAAGCAAAAACCCGCCGTTTC
>NW_013547805.1:0-2034 GCF_000499425.1 Eimeria acervulina
AACCGTGATACAGCTGAAGTTTGCGTATCCTTCACCACTGCATTGACGGCTTCGTGTAACTTTCGTCAATCACCATGCCTGCATAGAACGTTTACATACTCACTGTTTCTACCTCTCTGGTTCTGTGCAAGGGGCGCACTCTCTTCAGAGCCGAACAACATTTTCCACACGCCTTCACCTGATATTGGAGCTGCAGATTCAATAAATAAAGACACAAGCGTATTTAGGATTATGTGAAACATTCTGGATACGTTTGCGCGCATTGCAACCGAGAAACTGGTGCTTGACATCGCCAAAGAAAGCGATGCTGGTTGGAACAGAGACAAGCAAACTGCTACTTTTTTGCATGGGTGAAACATCACAGCTCGAACAAACTAATTTAAGACCAATGTCTGGAATGCACATACTTATTCGAACCACTACTATCCTCGCTCGCAGAGAGGGCAGCAAACATTCGGTGGGCACTAGCACAGGCCAGCGAAACGCGTTTCCTCCCACTGATGGATGGCGGGAACATTGGTTGACACACTTGTGCTTGCTAAGGCACATACTGGGCTGAACCTGTAGTGGTTGCTTCTGTCAACCAAAAACCGGACCTGGGCACCTATATGGTCCTACACCATGGGCTAGTCGAATGCGCAAACGAAGGGAGGTGCGCGAAACAGACGATCTTGGAATCGGGCGATAAGGGCCAGATATATCAAAGTTCCAGCAACAGTTTAGGGTCCAGCTACACACGGATGTAAGTACGTGCGTAGAGGCAAGTTCGCATTGGACAGTGCAACAAAGGCGGTCATACGCAATACCAGTTTCTTTCGTTACCCTCAACAGGAATCCATGTCTTGCAAGCATTCTTAGAATGTCGAACGTGGTTTACTATACACAAGCATGCGAGACTCAATGCACCAAGCTAGAAACCAGATGACAACTTTTGTGGAGTCAGCACCATGTTTGCACGAGGACAGACAGTAACGTCGATGTGCGGGAAGGAAGCAAGAGAGATGAGTTCTACAGCTGGAACAGAATATTTATGACGGCCTTCTACCGGTAACGGCGCACCCTCTAAATTTTCAGCTATCCCCAAAAGCTCCTCTTTCTTGTACAAAAGCCAGCCGCAAAGGCTCCACATTGTGCTACTGGTAGCAGTGCAGGCATTCACAACTGAACCTAGCAGTGTTGGGACCTCGCAAGCGAGCATTCCTGAAATGGGTTTAAACGCCTGCTGAACGAATGAATAGAGTAAGCACGAGCATTCGCCAGTTAAGGTCGCTGGGATGGGCAGAACGGGCACCCACAACGCAAGCCAGTATTGCCTGAGAAGCGCAGTAAGCGACTCACCGCGTCAAACTGATGACCGCCTCTAAAACGTCCTGCTCAACGGTTCTTCTATCTGCGGAGAGTTTGCACCCACGCGCCGCAGACGAGCATGCCTAAGCGGATGGCGCGCATTTCACGCTTGCTCTAACCAGAACTTTCCTTGACGCGCATCTGTACACGCGTAACTGACTTCCTGTATAGCCGTCGTGCCTTCGCACAACCTTCCACTTCGGTGCTCACCTCCCAAGGAACGGCCAACCTCCACACGGGACTACAAATGCATCCTCGCTCACTCATTTCCACCTTTCTCAATTGCCCTCTGCTACATCCCACACGAACAAGAGCCAGCCTATGCCAGATACCTCTGCGCCCACCATAACGCTGAACAATTATATGTGATATCTACGCACCGCAACAACCAACACTACAAAATCTCAACCTGAATGCCCAACACCACATGCCCATCACCGTCTCAGCAAACTCACACAAGCAGCTCCAACACCGCTTCCTCCTCCACACACAGCGCGCCTCCCATGCATCTGCAACCCACTACCGATGGCCAACCAAAGAAACAAACAGCAAGCAACAAAAGAAAACAATCGTGCAAAAGCCACACCCAGCTCCACAACCTCGTTTTACATCACACACTGCACCGCACCGCTACATGCGCTAGCTATTCTCAACCCGCCAAACGCCTCCCCCTGCAGGGTCCCGCCC
>NW_013547804.1:0-37644 GCF_000499425.1 Eimeria acervulina
ATATTTATATATATAAATATATATAAATATATATATATATATATATACAAATACAAATATACTATGCACATTTAAGTGAACAGGCACACAGAAATACACAGCTGTAAATGGAGAGGTAAGTGCATGCACGCACATAAATATATATATATATATATATAAGTATATAGATAGTCTATATATACATATATAAATGTGTATATATTATATATAAATAAGTATAAATATATATACTTACATATATACGTATATATTTTGCATGTGCGTGCATGCGTGTGCATGGAAGAAGAGGGGGCCGTTTGTCTCTGTATACAGCGCGTGAGGCGAAAGGAGACAGACAGCCGAAGCCCCAAACAAACAAAAACAAAAAAAGAAAGCAACGAAGAGAGATAAAGAAAGAGAGACAAAGAAAGAAGGAGAGACAAACAGAAAGACTCAGCCAGAGCTAGCTCAACGCTGGCTAGCTAGCCAGCCTGGAGCCTAGATAGCTAATAAGCTAGCTAGCTAGGCCCCAGCTATCTAGCTAGCTGGACCCTAGCTAGCTAGCTCGTTAGCTAGCTAACCAGGCTCCAGGTCAAGGGGCGAGTAAGGGCACTGGCTAGCCACCAGCCGCTGCACATCCTGTTGCAGCAAGCAGGCTACCCGTCTTCAGCTAGCTAGCTAGCTAGCTAGCTAGCTGGCTGGGGGAGGTTCTAGCTAGCTAGACTTGTTAATACAAGCCACGGAGAGCGACAATGAGGGGCAGCCGCAGCAAAGATGTTGCATTGATTGACGCCTCCTTCGGGGTGTCTCTACACCTGAACAGCAGCAGCAGCAGCAGCAGCAGCAGCAGCAGAAGACCAGTTCAACACATTCTCGAGTACACCCAAGACCCTAAACCTTAAACCCTAAACCCTAAACCCTAAACCCTAAACCCTAACCCCCACCTACTCCTGCGCAAACTCCTCAAAGGAAAGAGTTAGGCCCGCATAATGAGCAGCTGTTTTCCACGGCTCTTCTGCGGTGTCTACAAAGAGCTCTTTGCGTGCACATTCAGTTGCTGCTGCTGCTGCTGCAGCAGTTGCTTTTGCTGCTTCTGCTGCTGCTGCTGCTGCTGCGGGTGGGGGCGCTTCTGTTGCTGCTGCTGCTGCTGCTGCTGTTGCTCTTGTTGCTGCTGTTCTGCCTTGATGGGTGCAGCAGCTGCCTCCCGAGATTGTAAGAAAATGATATTTCCCTTTAAACAAATCAACAGCGCTAGCCAGCGCTAAGTCATCAACCTGCACGCATTCAGGTGTACAGACACCTCAAGGCACCCCCCATGCATTTAAAGCCTCTAAACGCATTTCTATGCACAAGCATTATGCACTAACGCATTAGATAAGTCAATTAAGAAGCTGTACATAAATATACATATATATATATATATATATATTCATATATATATATATGCATGTATTAATATGTAAGCATAGACAATATGCAAGCATTTAATGCATATGCTCTGCAGCTAAACAAAGTGTATATTATATATATATATATACATTTATATGTGCATACATTCATCCATATGCACCACATATCTGCACGTCTTTTTGAGGTGTATGTGCAGCTAAAGACCCAACAAAAAGAGGTGCAGATACACCCCAGCGAGCGGAGCTCTCACATTCTCAAAGGAGATTTGGGCCCTACGGAATTTGTCAACGATAGAAGGCGTCAGCAGCACTGCACAAGTAAACACTCAGCTCCTAAACCCTAAACCCTAAACCCTAAACCCTAAACCCTATAGCAGCAGAAAGGGAGCAACACACGCAACACACTAAGCTCCTAAACCCTAAACCCTTTGCCCGCTAATTTTATATGATGCGGAAAAGAGAGACAGCCCAGTGTTTAGGGTTTAGAAGCTAGGGTTTAGGGTTTAGGGTTTAGGGTTTGAAGAGGCACTCCGGTGGAGGTGGTGGAAGACGGCAGCAACAACAAAAAAGTTCAGGCGGCCCCGATGTTCTTTGTCGAATAGTGCGAAGCAGGCTGCAGCGCAAACCCTAAACCCTAAACCCTAAACCCTAAACCCTAAACCCTAAGCTGTGCTGCCTTGGTGCAGCAGTTCTTTCTATGGTTTTGGCTTGTACGTGCTGCTGCACTTCTTTGTGGGTCTCTCTTTAAGTGTCTCCTTTTGAGTGTCTGTCTCTGCTTCTGTCTCTGTCTCTGTCTATTATAGCTCTCTCTTCTTCTGTCTCTTGCTTCGTCTCTCTTTGTTTGTGTGTCTCTTCATCTCTGTCTCGTCCCTGCATTCCTCTCTGCTTCAGTCTCTCTGTGGCTGTCTCTATTATGTCTCTGTCCTCAGATTTGTCTCTTTACATATACATATACATATATATATATATATATATACATATACATATATATATATATATATATATATATATATTTATTTGCATGTGTATGTATTCATATAATATACATATATATTATATATGTCTGTGTCTTTATATCTGCATGTATATATATGTATATATATATATATATATGTACATATATATATAAGCATATATTCATGCATATATATTCACCTATGTATATATATGTCTCCGTCCTTATATCTGCCTCTGTCCTTATATCTGTCTCTGCTTTTTATCTGTCTCTGTTATTCTATCTGTCTCTGCGTCTATACGTTGGCTTTGAGTGTCTCTGTCTTCTGCGGTGTATAGGCACCTTTGATGCGGTCAGCTGTATCGACACTGCAGTACCGCGACAACCCCAACAGCAACTCCAGGGCATCTGCTGCTCCACAGCGGCTTCCCTGCATCTCTTCAAAGGCCTCTGAATGACAAACATGCAAACAAATACCTGCCTTGAGAGTCTAGGGTTTAGGGTTTAGGGTTTAGGGTTGGGCAGTAAAGCAACAGCCGTTCAAACGCAGTACCCAAGATACAGCAACACCCCTTGGTGTCTCCTTTGCTGTTTCTAATTGTCTCCTCTTCCAGCCTCAATGCAGGAAACCATTATAAGGGTTTAGGGTTTAGGGTTTAGGGTTTCGCTGCCACACCTTCAAGCGCTCTTCGAACTTCCTGGCGATCCCCCCACTGCGCAGTACCCGCTGCGGCAGGGGGGCCCCCACGGGCCCCCTGAGTGGCCCCCTGAGGGGCCCCTGGGGGGCCCCCTTGCTGCAGCAGCAGCGGCTCTAGTGCCTGACAGAAGTCGCCGATGCTGAAGTACAGAGACGGGGTGTTGGCTACGAGGGCTTCTACAGCTGAAGCACAAACCCTCTAAACCATAAACCCTAAACCCTAAACCCTAAACCCTAGGCTATAACCGCTAGGAAGCGTGTGCGTTGCCACAGCAACACCACCCTGTGTGTTTATGTGAAGCTTCTCCATTTAGGGTTTAGGGTTTAGGGTTTAGGGTTTAGGGTTTAGAGTAGTTACCTTTGCTGAGGGGAATATTATGCATAAGTTGAAGGGCCCTAGGGTTTGGGGTTTTACGAGATTGAATAAGAACATTTGTTGCAGCCCACGACGAAAGAAACTCTCTAAAAGAAATGCAATTGCCTATAGAAGGCATTAGTCTCTGAATAGACACCTGCCTAGACACCTGAGGGGACATCCCCCAACTTAAAACCCCTTCCTGCTGCAGCTCTCTCCCTCTTGAAGCACCCCTCTGCAGCTGCTGCAGAGGCAGCAACGAGCTCAGCGGCCTCCTGCGGTGTACGTACACCCCAAAACCACACATCTAAAACTGCTTTTCTGCTGCTTTGCATGCAGATAAACAACACGATAGACTGCCATCCTTCTAATACTAGGGTGTAGGGTTTAGGGTTTAGGGTTTAGGGTTTGAGGCCTATTTACTCATTGTTGTAGCTTTCAAAAAGGCCGCTGAGGGTGTTCTCTTCTTGCAGCAGATCATCCAGGGTTTGCAGCTTCTGAGGGGGCCTCGCAGACCCTGAAGGGGGCCCCTGGGGCCCCTCAGAGGGCCCCCCTATTACTGTCTCGGCTTCAGCAACTCGAGAGAAATACCGCAAACCCAGAGACACCTGGGGCCCTTTGGCTGTATACCCTCTGTTCGCTGTGAGCGGATGGGGGCCCCTAAGGGGCCCCCACCCTGTTGTGGGGCCTCGGGGGCCCCTCTTACAACATGGAAGTTGATAGGGCCAGGGCAATGCTCTGGTAGACTCCTTCCATCCTGCTGTTGTTTTTGCTGATGCTGCTGCTGTCACTGCTTCTGCTGCTGTTGTTGCTGCTGCTGGCTTTGCAGCAACAGCTGATGCTGCTACTAGGACAGGCGAGTGTACAGACAGCGAAGAACTTCCGAGCGTTGCAGCGCTGCGACCGACGTGAAGCTGCAGCAGCGGTCGGGTGTATAGGCAGCTGCAGCACCTCGCAGCTGAGCCCATGAGGTTGAGTCTTCTAAAGGCCAATACTTTGTTTTAAAAAGACAAAGGAAAAGCACGAGACGAGGGAAAAGAAAGAAAAGAAGATGCAGCTGACCTAGTGTACGTACACTGCACAGACAATGCAAACAAACTGCCTTATATACAGTGCTGACGCACCCGAAAGCAGCAGCGCTCAGGTGTCTGTACACCTGAATTCAAATAGACAATTACAAATTTCCACCTGTTTTTATAAAGTAAACACTTAATATATATTTATAATAAGCAAACGACACCATCACACTCGCTCTAGGGGGCCCCCCTTGTTGCTTCTGCATAGTCGCTAGCTCCGGGGCCCTGCAGCCCTGATGCAGCTGGCTGCCGTCTGGCGATAATAAATGAAAGACGAATTAATTCAATTAAAATATATAAATATTTTAATTTAAACAAATATAATATTCGCTTGTCTTGAGCAAAGAGCAGGAGAGGTGGGCCGTTGGTGCGGTGTACGTACACCGCACCGCCGCACCACCGGTCAGGGGGGTGACTTCCAAGGGTTTGCCGCTGTTCTCTTGACTCTTTATCATTAATTTATTCAATTAAAACATTTAAATTGTCTTTAATTACAAACGAAATACTAAATAGCTCCCTGCAGCCTCTACGCAGCTCCGTCGGGTGTATGCTGAGCTACCGGACAAACTCAGCGGTGTACGGCCCCACACCTCTCAACAAAAGCAGCGGGAACGGATCCCACGTTACATTACATAAGGCGTCTATGTTAAATGAGCAGACAGTGCCTATACACCTCGCGATAAAGCCCTCAGCCTCCTGCATGCGCCGTCGTTTCTAATTAGCATATTCACGTACACTCTGGTTTACAGGTTGGTAGCCGTAGCTACCAAGCTACAGCTAGCTACAGCTAGCTTTAGCTAGTGACAGCTAACCATACGGCGGGTGGAGGCGCCTGCCTCATTTCGCCACCCTTGCAGCACTTGCTGACAGGCCTCTCAGACTTTAGCAGAAGATTAGGTATGGCGATGCCCTTGCGCTCTCGGCCCGCAACAAAGATCTGCACAAACTAGTTTTAAACAAATCTATAGCTGCTGCATTTAACTTCATGCTGCTGCCTCAGCAGGCCTGCTGCCTACCCCTCTTCGGGGTATACATATAGCGCCGCTCTGCTGCGCTGCTGCCCCCTGAGTCTTTATAAATAGCAGTGGAAACAGCAGCAGCAGATTAAACCCTAAACCCTAAACCCTAAACACGGAATGGCTTGAAGAGTAGACGAAGTCGGCGGTATGTCCGAGTGGTTAAGGAGGTGGACTCGAAATCCACTGGGCTCTGCCCGCGCAGGTTCGAATCCTGCTGCCGTCGTTTTAATTTAATTTTTAACTTGTTTTGTTCTTCTGTCTCTCTTCTCGCTGTCTTGTCTCTCTTCTTGCTCTTCAGTCTCTAAGCCACCATCAATGCACACAGCTGCCTTCAGCGACTTCCTCTTCTTATTTACTTCACTTAAACGCAACCCAAACAAACAAAGACAAGAAAGACAATATACGCAGCAGCAAACCAACTGCCAGTGCAGGCAAACAAACATATTACTCTGCCTCAAGGCAGACAAGTCTGTCCGTGCAAAAGCAGCAGCAGCAGCTGCTGCTGCACGTGCTGCAGCAGCAGCAGCTGCTGCAGCTGCTCTACATTTTTTGTTCTAGAGCCCTTCTTCGGGCTCTCCAGAGGGCCTCTGCTCGCTGCTGAGGAGAAGAGGCCCCCCAAAGAAAGTGCGGCAGCAGCAGCAGCTGCCACCCCTGCAGCTGCAGGGCCCTGAGGACTGCTAAAGTGTCTCCTTGCAGCTTGCGGGGGCCCCCTCCTACCCAGAGGAGACCCCACGCGTCTGTCTCTATTTTTAACCTGTCTCCTTTTCTAACTGTCTCTCCTCTATCTAATCTGGTAGAGACCTCGACAGCAGCTGGCTTGAGGCCTGCCTCTGTCTCTGTCTCCGTCTCCTTGCCTACTTGTCTCTCTAACTCTGTCTCTTTGTCTGTCTCTGTCTCCGTTTCTGTCTCTATTGCTGTCTCTCTTTCTTCTCCAACTGAATAGAGACAGGAAGGAGGTAAGTAGCAGTAGGCTATGCTGCAGGGGGTCTCAGCAGCAGCAACGAGCACGAAGGGAGAGACGGCAAACCCAACCTGCAGCAAAAGGAGACACTCTTATCTGTCCCTTTGGCTCCTTTCTGCTACACCCAAAACCCTAAACACTAAACCCTAAACCCTAAACCCTAAACCCTAATCCCTTTCCTATTCCACCTGCCGAAACGGCATCAGCCCAGAGTCCTCAAAAGGATAAACCCTAAGCTTGCAAACCCTAAAGCGTAAACCCTAAACCCTAAACCCTAACACCATGCGTCTCACTGTGTTAGAGACTCCTCTGCCTCTCAGCATCGCCGCCAGTTCTCGCTCAACCCTGAGGCTTCTCAGCTGCAAGGCTGGGGGGCCCCCCAAAGGCCCGGGGGCCCCCTGAGCCACACGGATGGAAAGGATGCGGAGACAGTAGCTGCTGACGACCTGGAGGAGACACAGACAAGGAGACAGGCTGCAGCAGCTAAGCCACCCACATAACCTGCACAAGCAGCAGCTGCCGCTGCTGCTGCACCTGCAGCAGCAGACGCAGCACGGGAAGCATAGGCCTTACGTATTGCTGCAGCGCTTCGGCAGTTGTCCTCGGAGGCGGCAGCACCGGCTGCTGCTGCTGCTGCAGCTGCTGATGCAGTGCCGCTGCAACGGCATTCATAACACCGCACTGAAGCTCTAGTGCAGCTGCATTTGCTGCTGCTGCTGCAGCAGCAGCAGCAGCAACAAATGCACCAGCAGCAGCAGCTGGAGCCTCCACTCCACGGCGGCACTGGAAGAAGGGAGACGCATGCAAAGCCCCGTCAGCAGCAGCTAACAGCGAGGTGGATCCCTGCAAACCCCAAAGACGCAAGCATTCAGGGTTTAGGGTTTAGTGTTTAGGATTTAGGGTTTAGGGTTAACTTTCACAGTAAGCAGCGGCAGCGGCAATCTGTCGCTCACCACTGAGTAGGCAAGGGACACAAGCTGCCGCAACGAGAAACCCTGCTGTTGCTGCTGTTGCTGCTGCTGCTGCTGCTGCTGCCTTAAAAAGCTCCCAATAATCTGACGAAGTGTCTCCGTATTAGCAGCACGGCGCCAGAGGTCACCATTTGCTGACAAGATAGAGTCTACAGCTTTTGCTGCTGGTGCTGCTGCTGCTGTTGCTGCAGTCACAGTTTCAGCAGCAGCAGCAACAGCAGCACGTAGCAAACTGTCTCGCAGCATCAGCAGCTCCTGGCTGAGGTCTTCGTCTCTAAACGCCCACCTACTGGCAGAGGCCCTAAAGGGGATGTCGATTTTTGCGTCAGCAGCAGAACCTGCTGCTGCTGCTGCTGCAGGAGCAGAAGCTGCTGCTGCTGCTGAAGCAGCAGCAGCAGCCAATGCTGCTGAGGGTTCAGCAGCAGCTGCTGTCGGTTTTGCTGCAGTTGCTGCTGCTCCCGCTACTGTCCCTAACAAGCCACAAGATGCTGCAGCTAGCTGCTGGGACTTCAGGTAGTCCACCAGCGACTGTCGATACACCTGCTGTTGCTGCTGCTGCTGCAGCTGCAGCACGTAGTAAGCCTGCAGCAGCCTCTGGACCGAGACGAGAGGAAGCAGCAAATCATCCCCCGAAGAATTTGCTGCTGCTGCCGCAGCTGATGCAAATGCATGGAGGAGAGTGCAGCAGCTGGATATATCGAGCGCTGCTGCTGTTCCTGCCAAGTCGCTGAGTTTATTCTGGTGCTGCTGCTGCTGTTCCTGCTGCTGCTGCATGCACTGCAACACGACGGGGGCAATCCGTAAGGAAGCAACGTTAGCCGCACGCAGCAAAAAGGAGAGAGGCAGCTGAAGCCCTTTTCCTGATAGCTGCAAGAGGGCCCCCAGCAGCCTCGCCAGCTGCTGCAGCGGCAGCAGCTCCGGTGGGGCCTGCTGCAGCAGCAACTGCTGCAGCAGCAAAACGCAGCACATGCAACCGCTGGCAGCTGCAGAAACGTTGATAACAGTGCAGTCAGTAGGCGAAGGCACCACCAACAACAGCAGCAGCAAGCATAAACAGAAGAACACAGCAGCGGCATCAGCAGCAGGAACAGCAGCAGCAGCAGCAGAAGCAACAAAGGACTGCGCACCATAGTGTTCTTAGGTAGAAGCAGCTTAAGGAGGGCTGCTGCTGTAATGAGGTTAGCAGCACCACCAGGCGACATCCCCCCTACTTCTTTGTGCAGCAGCAGCTGCTGCTGCTGCTGCAGTTCCTGCTGCTGCTGCTGCTGCTGCTGCTGCTGCGCGTTGTCGGGAAGCGCGTTCAGCCGCGCTGCTGCAGCAGAGCGAAGAGACTGAGGGACACGCTGGAGACGGAGACAGCCGAGCAGCAGCTGCGCGAGGGCCTCAAGCGGCGCTTCTGCAGCAGCAGAACCAGCAGCAGCAGCAGCGGGATCAGCAGTAGTAGCAACTTAAGAAGGCAGCAGCAGCAGTAGCACCAAAGACACCAGAAGAAGCAGCAGAGACACCAGCAGCACCAACAGCAGCAGCGACAGCAGCAGCAACACCTGCAACATCACAAGGAGAGATAGCAGCGCCAGCAGCAGAAGAGACACGAGCAGCAGCACCTTGAACGAGCAGCAGCAACAGCAGCAGGAGCAACAACAGCAGCAGCAGCAAAGCCTCACTAGCAGCAACAGTTTGCGCATGCACGGCAAGCTGCTGCAGAGTGCTTAGCACCAGCACTTGGATGTCTGCTGCAGCAGCAACAAATGTCGCGAGGTCTGTGGGTCCCCACAAGCTGAAGCATTCGGAGCAGCTTCTGTCCAGGGCTTCTGCAGCAGCAGCAACAACAGGAGCAGCAGCAGCAGCAGCAGCTACAGCTGCAGCAGCAGCAATAACTGCGGCAGAAGTAACAGCAGCAGCACCGGCCAGCCTAGGCAGCACGCACCCCACGAAGAACCAGATAGCTTAGTAGTTTGTGCTGGGGTTTAGGGTTTAGGGTTTAGGGGTTGCATTCACCGAAGGCCTGCTTATCATTTACTCCAGCTGCAGCAAGCTCCCTTGCTGCAGCAGCAAGATCTGCTGGTGCAGCAGCAATAGAGCCCCGCAGCATCAGCACAACAGCAGCAACGACGCGCATATCTCCTCCCGTTGCCTTCAGCACCTCCAGAGTAAACCTCAGGGGCATGGCGGCTAGCTGCAGCAGCAGCAGCAGCAGCAGCAGCAGCAGCAGCAGCAGCGCGCCCTAACCATGAATAGAAAAATGGGTTCCTCTAGGGTTTGAGGTTTCGTAGGGTTTAGGGTTTAGGGTTTAGGGTTTTGGGGGGGGCGCCAGTAGTCACCTGGCCTTCCACATGAGGCAGCACTTCTTGCAGCGTCTTCTTCTCTGCTGCATCTTCTGCCGCGTTGCTGCTGCTGCTGCTGCAGTTGTTGCTCATGTGCTGCTGCTCCTGCTGCTGCTGCGTGAGGTCCAAAGGGTCTTCAGGAGCTGAGGCTGCTGCTGCTGCTGCTGCTATTGCTGCCGCTGAATCCACTTGAGATGTAGAGGCCCCTGGCGGTGCTGCAGCATCAGCAGCAGCAGCAACTCCTGCTGCTGCTGAGCGCCGCCCGCGCCGTGCCTCAATTACACGGCATAACCGCAGCAGGTCCTTTTTATCCATGTCTCTGGCCCCTGCAGCAGCAACAGCAGCAGCAGCAGCAACAGGAGCAGCAGCAGCAACAGGAGCAGCAGCAACAGCAGCAGCAGAAGGCAGAGGCGACGGACTGCTAAAATAAATCCATCGGCAACAGAAAAGGCCGCAGCTGAAGCAGCAAATGCAGCAGCAAGTGCACCAGCAGCAGGAGCAGCAACACCAGCTGCAGCAGCAGCAACAGCAACAGCAACAGGAACAGCAGCAGACGCTGCAGCAGCGCACCCTCCGCAACAGCACCTAAGGCCTTGCAGTAAGCAGAAGAAGGCCAGTCCCTAGACAGCAGCAGAAGCACTGCAGCAACACAATGCAACACAGACAATACTGCTGCTGCTGCTGCTGCTGCATGTGCATTTCGAGCTGCTGTCTCTGCCGCAATGAAGTGCTGCTGCTGCTGCAGCAGTTACTGCTGTCGTCAAAGTAGTTTCTGCTTTTACTGCTCTCTCTACTGTTCTCGTTGCTGCTGTTGCTGCTGCTGTTGCTGCTGCTGCTGCTGCTGCACTTGCCTTGCTGCTTGACAGGAAGGCCTTGCGAGAAGACAAACTCTGGGGGAACGCGAAGCCGAGAGGGCAGCACCTGGGTGTCTCCCTCTTTGGGGTGTACAGACACCGCGGGCCCCACAGTACGAAAGCACCGTCTAAAGGGGGCCCCAAGGAGGGGCCCCCCAGCAGCAAATAAATCAGAAATACTCCATAACGCATGCTGGCCAGAAAGGAGGGGCCCTGCTGCTGCTGCTGCTGCTGCTGCTGTCTGTACACCCCAACAGCGGTCCCCGCAGAATCCAGAACGCCAGCGAGCTGCTGCTGCTGCTGTTGCTGTTGCTGTTGTTGTTGTTGTTGCTGCTGGCGCTGTTGCTGCTGCTGTTGTTGTTGCTGCTGCTGCTGCTGTTCGTGCTGCAGCAGCAGATACCGGAAGGGCCCGGAGGCTCATCGGCAGCTCTCCTCTACAAGACACCACAGTACCAGCAGCAGCAGCAGCAGCATAAGCCGCAGCAGCAGCAGCTGGAGACGCAGAGCCCCTAACCCCTGCTGCTGGTAGGGGCCCCCAAACCCTGCTGCTGGGGGCCCCCACGCCTAATTTGCTGCTGGGGCCCCCTTGTGTTATTTATTAAGCTGCTCTGGTGTCCTCCCTACGATATTATTTTTATTATCCCCTTTCGTATTATTATTTATTATTGTTGTTGTTATTATTATTCTTGTCCTTGTTTGGCTTTTTCTTGTTTTTCTTGTTCTTCTTCTTGTTTTTGTTGTTGTTCTTCTTCTTTTTGTCGTCTTTTGCACCTGTTCGTCTTAGTCTTATTGTTATTATTTATTGCTTTTCTGTTATTTCTTTGTCTTCTTCTCCTTCTTCTCTTTCTTTATATCCCCCATAAGAGCCTTTATTCATTTAGATAATAAACACTAAATGATATTACTTTACTTCTATACGTCGTATAAACCCAAAGAAACCAACAGCAGAACGCTATGGGGGGCCCCCCTCCAGTAGGTAGGGGGGCCCCCCTCAAATAAGAACGGGGGGCCCCTAGTGAAGGAGAAGAGGGTACAGACAACAAAATATCTTTATCATATAAACCACTTTTACTTCTTTTTATATTATTATATCCAATATAACTCGTTGTTACAAGAGAAGACTCCTGGGGCCCTAGTGGGGGCCCCTTCGGGGGCCCCCCGGGTCTTACTAGGGGCCCCTAAGGGGCCCCTGTGTGTCTCCTTTCCCTACTAGCGCGAGTCTCTAAGTAGCTGTGCTTATTAGAGTTTGTTATTATATTTTAAAGTGCTTACTAGGGTTTGTTATGATATTCTAGAGGTTTATTCCTGAAGAGACATGCACACAACCTGGAGTTAGAGACAGAAAAGGAGACAGCTACCCCCAAACAAACAGATACAGATAAACGCTCCACAATAAAAGAGACAACTTCTCTGCGTCAAACTCCAGGGCGGCCAAACTACCACCCGTTTTAAACCCAAGGCAAGCTGCCGGCTACGCAGCTAGCTAGCTACCTATTCGCTAGCTAGCTAGCTAGCCAGCTAGCTAGCTATTCGCTAGCGAGCTAGTCGCTAGCTAGCTATACGCCAGCTAGCTAGCCAAAGGGGCACTCTGTCTTTGCCCCCTGTCTTTTGAATTTGTGTACTGACACAAAAACTGCAGCGCCATTTAATTGTCGATACCCCCCAGCTAGCCATCCTTTAAAATAGGCGACTAGCTAGCCAGCTAGCTAGCCAGCTAGGCAGGTAGGTATTCAGGTAGCTAGCTAGCTATCTAGCTAGCTGGATGGCAATTTAGGTGCACATGCAGCTAGACGGCTAGCTAGGAATATAGTATGTAATCGCAGAGGAGTAGCTAGCGCATGGGGTGGCTAGCTACAGCTAGCCATCTGTTGATGTGTCTGTGTCTGTACAGCTGCGCAAGTGTCTCTACTCTACTCCCTCCTAAGCAAGGGGACATAGAGCAGACCCCGTAAGGCCCTGCCCTGGGGGGCTGTCTAAGAGCTGCGCTAATATATCAAAGGCCTGCAGCGCTGCTGCTTCTGTGGGGAACTCGATCCAGCGGGAGACGAAAACTTCATTCAGGGGATCGGTCTCCTCCGGCTCCTCATGCCCTAGCAACCAGCCCCCTACCTTTGTTTTCTTTAATACCTGCCAAGGGCCTTTCTTCTGCTGATGCTCCTCCTCTTGCTGCTGCTGCTGCTGCTGCTGTTGGCGTTTCTGCTGCTGTGGAGAAGGCGAAGCCTCGCCGTCTTCCTGAGAAGCGCTGTCCTCGGAAGAAGCAGCCTGCTGCTGCTGCTGCTGCTGCTGGCGCTGCTGCTGCTGCTGCTGCAGCCCTGCAGTCTCCTCTTTGTTCTGCGAGGAGGAACTCTTAGAAGAGACAGCCCCCGGCGTTGGTCTCCCTAGTGAGGCCCCCACAGAGTCGATGCTGCCCTGCTGCGGGGGAACCATCTGGCTACCTTTTGCTGCTTTCTTTGCTGCTTCTGCTGCTGCTGCAGCAGCTGGTACTGGTGCTGCTGCTGCTTCTCCTTGCTGCTCAACAGAAGGGCGTCTGTCAAAGCCACCCGAAAGATATGAAGAAGTACTCTCAGAGTATTCGTCGTACAGTTCCTCTTCGGCTTCCTCATCTGTGTAGCTGCTGCTGCTGCTGCTGCTGCTGCTGCTGCTGCTAGTGCTGCTGCCGGTGTGGTAGCTGGTGCTTGAGATCGAACTCGCAGTAGCGGCTGTCTGCAGCTGCGAGTCCCCCTGAAGCCGCAAGAGCAGCAGCACAGCTCACAAACGCATGCAACAGCAGCAGCAGCAACAGGAGCACCAGCAACAGCAGCGATAGCAACAGCACGCTCAGCAGTAAGATTATCAGCAGCGGCAGCAGAGAGAGAATCAGCAGCAGCAAGACAATCAGCTGCAGCAGCAGCAAGACAATCAACAGCAGCATAAGCAACAACAACAACAGCAAGATGATCAGCAACAGCAGCGGCAACAACAACAACAGCAAGATAATCAGCAGCAGCAGCAGCTGACGAGTTCTGCTCTTTGTCTGAGTCCTTCTCTTGTTTGTCTGGTGAGGCCGTCGTCTGGTGGCGGTCTGTTGCCTCTGGTTCTGAAGTGCAGCACCCTAAGGAAGACAGTGTAGTTTGAGCTGCTGCTGCTGCTGCTGCTGCTGCTGCTGCAGTCTCTAACAACGCGTAGCTCTGCTACTTCTCCTCTATAACAACTCCATATTACATGTCTCCCTTCTAATAGACCAAGCTTGCGTAGGCCTACAGCAAGACATAGCTGCAGCCTCCTCCTTCTGTGGGGTCTCTCTTGAGGACAGTTAATTTGCTGTTGCTGTTGCTGCTGCTGCTGCTGCTGCAGGTGCAGCTGCTGCAGCGGGCCCCCCACCCATGAGGGCACCACCCCATCAACGTCCTCGCGGTGTCGATACACCGGGATTGTCAGCAGCAACTGAGCAGGGGGAGAGCGAGAAGACCGATACACAGAGCTTTGTGTAATTGCAAGACAAAAGCTGTAGCCTTCAGGGCGCCAATTTCCTATGCAAAACACTCGACGAGGCCGCACCTAAAACCCCCAAACAAAACACAAAAAACAATCCATCTGCATGCATGTGCATGCATGCATGCATATATATGTGCATGCATATATATGTGCGCATGCATGCATGCAAAGCCAAAGCCAATAAGAAAAGGGAAAACAAAAAGAACAGCAACAACAAGACAGAAGCAGCAGCAGCAGCAGCAGGAACAGCCAGCAGCAGCAGCAACCGAAACAGCCAGCAGAAAAAGAAAGAATAAGCAACGGCAGCAAGCGCAACAACCGCATCAAAAGCCCCAACCACAGCAACAGCACCACCACCATACACCGCAGCAACAGCAGAAGCCTCCGCAGCAGCAACCGCAGTAGCAGCAACCGCATCATCCGCAGCAACAGACTCAACAGCAGCAACCGCAGCATCCAGAGCAGCAGCAAGCGCAGCATCAGCAGCAGCAACTGCAGCAGCAACAGCAGCAGCTGCAGAAGGAAGAAGAGAATTAGTCTGATAGAGTTGTAGAGTGCTGTATTACCGATTCAAGCATAGGGACAGCTTGTATTTGATTAAGAGCACCAACACAAGAAGAAGAGAGAAGCAGCAAAAGTGAAGAAGGAATGCCGAAGCAAAGCGACCCCAGACCTGAGGCTGCCCCCAGAGCAAGGCCCTTTGCTCCTGCAATTAATTTGTCTCTTCTGCTGGTAACTGAAGGCTGAGATAAATATAATTCAACGCCTTTCAAAGGCTTGCCGCATACATTCACCAGAGACAACGCAAATGTAAACGCAAAACCCTTTCCTCCGCTCCTGAACAACCCCACATATACACACAGAAGCAGCAGCAGCAGCAGCAGCAGCAGCAGCAGCAGCAGCAGCAGCAGCAGCAGCAGCAACAGCAGCAGCACACATATATATTATGGTATGTACAAATATATTAATAATATATACACATGTATAAATACACATATATATCATTCTAACATATATGCAATATATATTGATGGAGTATATATATATATGCATATATATGTATATATATATATATGCATATATATTTATGTATATATATATATATATATATATATATCTGTATCTCCCTCTCTTCTATCTCTATTACTGAGCAGCAACTCTAGGAAGAATTCTGCATATTATCTTATACAAGTCCCTCTGCAATGCTTCCTGATTATATATATATAAATACATATATCTAAATGGATATATATATATATATATACATATCTAAATATATATATATATATATATCTATTCTATCTCTATAAGCAAATATAATTCTGAGTATTATCTTACACAAGTCCCTCTGCAATGCTTCCCGGTTGATCTGCTGCTCCTCCTCCTTGTGCTTGGTTGAAGGGTGTTAGCGAAAAAGCATCTGCATTTCTAGCTAGTGCTTCTAAGCATTGAAACCAAGACCCAAAGAAACGGCCTGAAGAATCTAATAAACCCCCAACCAGCCCCATACTACACCGAGCAAACCCTCGTCCAAATGATATGCATGCAAATCCTGGGGTCCCTAATAAACTTATGCCTCGACGAAACTCCTGCATTTCATACACCGCATATTCATATTGTATACACCACTATGTACTCAATAGACATATGCATATATATGTACATATATATGCTTATATAGATGTATATATATATATATATATATATATATTATATATATATACATGAGGCGTATGCGTGTGTGCATACACGAGAACATAAATAGAGAATATATATATAATATATAATATATATATATATAGATGACATACATATAATATTATAGGCTTGTATGTGTGTACGTGCATTGAAGCATCATGTGCTAAGCTCATATATATAATTTATTTATTTATATATTTATACAATGATATAAACTGTTATACAAATGATATACAAACGTACATAGAAGCAACCCAAAGCCCCAGCCTTCCAATGCTTGAACATTATGACATATACATAATTATACATATTTATACATATTTAAATATGCTTATATATACGTATATATATATATATTCATATACATACATATATATATATATATATATAAATGATAAAATAGACGTACATAGAAGCAACCCAAAGCCCCAGCCTTCCAATGCTTGAACATAATGACATACATAATTATACTTATTTATACATATTTAAATATGCTTATATATACTCATCTATATATATATATATATACATTTATATATATAAACTGTATACTAACGTACATAGAAGCAACCCAATGCCCCAGCCTTCCAATGCTTGAACATAATGACGGGGTTCCCGAGAAGGTCAACGGCTCCAAGGAGTTGAAAGATTTGTTTGATAGCTTGGCCTATATAAGTTTGAAGTATATCGGATATAAGGACGACTAGAGGGCCGCATAGACTTTGATGCACCTCTGGGGCGAAGACAAGATTAGCATCGCTTATATAAGGGCTGCTCTTCATAACTCCTAATACACCTCTTATTAATTCACTGTGAGGCTGCTCTTCTTCTTCAGATCCCTGTCTCTTATTTCTTATATTTATTACTAATACTACACGCCCCACATCAAGTGTCCCTAAATACACTTTTCCTGCCCCGTCTCCGCTCCCTCTAATCACCTCAGACAGCGCACCGTCTACAGGGCCTAAGAACAAACAAACAGCAGAATATATTTTATACAATATATATATATGTATATGTGCTGTATTGTATTAAAGCAAAGCAAACAAACACACTCACATCAAGAAAATGTACATTGTTACAAACTAAACAAAAAAACAAACATCGCTACGCACGAAGCAACTATAATATATATATATATATAGTGTATATATTATTTATATATATGCATATATATATTATATATGTTATTTATATATGTATATGTCCTTCTCCTTCTGTACACCGAAATGCAATGAAATTTGTTTTAACGCTAAGAAGAAAGAGATTAAAAAGAGCTGAATAAGGAGACTAAGGACATTAAAAAGAGACAGTTGAATAAGGAGCTTAAAGCGACTAAAAGGAGACAACCGAATAACGAGACTAAGGACATTAAAAAGAGACAGGTGAATAAGGAGATTAAAGAGAATAAAAAGAGACAGATGAATAAGGAGACTAAAGAGATTAAAAAGAGACAGATGAATAAGGAGACAGAGGGTTTTCTTACCTAGCATGGCTCTCCAGCTGGCGCTGTTGGTGTCTGTCTCCGAGGTGCGTATATCCTTTACACTTTGCTGCAGAAGCTCTAAGTCTGCTGTTTGTAGGAGATCATCAACAAAGAGCAGCAAGGCAAGGGCTAGCTGGAAGTCAATGTTAATAGACATCGGAGACAGCCGCAGAACACACTGAGGAATCACTGTTAGGCCCCTTCCATCTACTGTGTTGCGTCTCTCTACTACCAATTGAGCTACAGCTTCGTCTTCAGCAAGAAGCTTTAAACCTTCATCTCCTGCATGCGCATGCAGAGAATAAGCTTCATCTGCTTCCTGCAGCGGGAGAGGAGACAGACATCTATTGTCTCCGTCGGCAGATACACCAGCGCCATAACGTAGCAGCTGCTGCTGCAGCTGCTGCTGCTGCTGTAGTATGCCCAAGGGACTGCTGCTGCACACGCTACTTCGGCGCCAGCCAACTCCACTGTCTCCTCCCTCGCGATCTTCACTTTCAGTTCCGTTTGGAGACCCTAAACCTACTTGCGCCTGTCTCCTGTTTCCTATACGAGGAGACAGAGGCCCTGGATGTTGTGGGGTGTCTCTGTATTGTACGTGGGTGCCTCGGCGTCTTTCTGGGGTGTCTTCTACCCCCTGGTTGTCTCTCCCCCCAGCAGCAGCAGCAGCAGCTGCTGCTGCTGCTGCTGACTTTGCTGAGGTGTCTCCTTCCCCGAAGCTTGCCTGCATGTCTGTGATTGGTCGTAACATTGTAGGATAATAAGCAAGAGGCGCATGGTTGTCTATCTGCACCCACCTAATACTAAGACGAAGCTTCTCTCCTTCTTGCGTAGAGGTGAAGGCTAACTGGAGCTGCTGCACAGAACCATAGAGTATCTCTGCAGGTTTGCTGTTGATTAGAGACAGTCCAGCTCCTACTAATACTAAATTAAGGCTTAAAGCTCGGCTAAACAGTGGAATATCTTCTGTCTCTTCTCCATCTGTCTCCCCTGCTGCTCCTTCTTCGCTGTCTCCTTTCTTGTCTTCACCCCCTCGGCCTTCATTAATTGATCCATATGTCTCCTGTCTCTGTCTCTTCTTAGGAAAATAAACAAACGGACCTCCTCCTGCCTTTAGCTCCTTTAAGCACCCAAAGGGTCTCCGCTGCTCCTCAGCCCCACCATACAATATCTCATCCTGAGCAAACCAGGGAGAGGGGCCCCTCCCTATAGGGGGGACACCAAGGGGGCCCCTGGAGGGGCCCCTAAAGGGCCCCCTATAAGGGGGGCCCCCATTGGCTAGAGAAAGAGAATCCATAAAGACATCGCCACCTGCTGCAAAAGATCTGCCGTCTGCTGCTGATGACTTCTCCGATGACTGGCTGCTGCTTTGAGCAGCAGCAGCAGCAGCAGGTGGGACCAATGAGGGTGCATGTGCTGAAGCAGCAGCAGCACAGGGTTCAGCAGAAGGCCATGGGAGGTGTCTCTCTATCTGATTAGCTCCTGTCTCCGCGAGTCTCCACGCCCCCTCTGCGCCCATAGTTAAGAATGCCTCTGGGCGTTCTATTGCTCGCCCCACACCTGCAAGGAGACCCCCAGAGTGTCTCCTAACGATATCAGGTGTTGCTCTAGTTGTAGCTTCAAAGAAGACTAAGTATGTGCTGCCTTTGACCACTGGTCTCCTCACACAAACCACCACACGGTCCACTGGTCCAGGGGGTCCCCCAGGCACTGTGGGGCCCCTGCTGCTCTGCAGCACAAGACGAATCAACCCTTGCTGCCCATGAGAAGCCTTCAGGCTTATGCTCTCCGCATACTCCCTCCGAATGCGCCGTAGCGTTGCTCCATCTACACGAGACACCATCTCCTCTGCTGCTGCTGCTGCTGCTGCTGCTGCAGCAGCAGAATGAACCTGCAGCGAACCCCTCTCCGGCGACCCCACTCTCATGGCCCCCCCGAGCGTTCCCGTATAACGGGCGCCCATTGGGGGGCCCCCGTAGGAGGCCCCCAAAGGGGCCCCTAAGGGCCCCCCTGAAGGCGTTAGGGAAGCAAAAGCTCTCACTGTGCTGCCCTGTCTGCTGCTGCTTCTTAGACGTGAATGCAGATGAGACAAACGACCAGAGAGGCGATGGCCTGAGGGCGGTGCTGTGGACATCCTCCATACTTCTAATTTCTTCTCTTTTGTGGGGTCGTAGAAGGCAAACGGTAGCCCGTACCTGTACGAATAAACAGCAGCAGCAGCAGCAACAGCAACAGCAGCGGCAGTTGAAGCACGAGCAGCAGCAGCAATACGAGCAGCAGCAGCAGCGACAGCAGCAGTAGCAGTAAAGGCAGGAGGAGGAGGTGAAGGTATGCAAGAGACAGCAGCGAATGCGGTGCCAGCATGGAGGAGACAGTAGGTAGCAGGCTGACTAAGGACATTAACAGCCTCAGCAAAACAATGAAATACAAGAGCAACAAAAATAAAGAAGTGTATATATATATATATACACTCTGCTTGGTGTCTCCTTTCTGTCTTTATTATTATTGTGTCTCCTTTTGTCTTTGCGTGTGGTGTCTCCTTCTGTCTTTAGTCTGCTTACCGGCCGAGAAATTCGTAGCTTTTTTTCAGGTGTTGTCTGGGGACCGGCATCAACACTTCATGCGCAGCTACCCCGTGCTGCCCTACGAAGAGAGGGAAGGAGGTTTTATTAATTAAAACAAAGTCAGGGATTGGGGGGTCTCTAAGCCTCACAAACTTCGCCCCTGAATAGAGACACACCTCCACCTCCGTCAGGCAGAACGCACTGCTGCTGCTGCTGCTGCTGCTGCTGCTGCTGTTCCCCGTGCTGCTGACTCCCCTCCCCGGGGGCTTCCCTACCCCCCCTCCAATACCACCACCAGCAGCACCACCGCCACCAGGAGCAGCAGAACCAGGAGCAGCAGAACCGGGAGCAGCAGCAGCAGCAGCAGCTGCTGCTGCTGCTGCGGGTTCTGCTGCCTTCACCTCTTGAGGATGACGCACCTGCACCAACCGCGCGCTGTCTATGTCCACTGGTCCAGACCATACAATACCCACTGCTGCTTCTCCTCCGCTGTCTTCATCTGATAGCTGCCAGGAGTTCCCGAGGCCCCTTGAGGGGCCCTCGGGGGGCCCCCTAGTAGATTGTGAAAGAGAGGTAGATCCACCTAAACCCATCAAACCCTCTCCTTCTACACCACCCTGCTGTACAGACACCGGGGGATGACTCCCCTCATACTCATCTGATGATGCTGCTGCGTCTCCCCCACCAACACCATCCACAAGCTTGTCTTGCTCCTTACTATTATTATTACTATTATTATTACTATTATTATAGTTATATGTTGATTCTTCGTTGTTCTCGGGCTGGGAGCTGTTCCAAGAAGTAATGCATTTTGCGTGTCTCCTTGTAAGGCCCTTCTGAGGCAGTGCAGTAATAAGAATAGAGACAGGTCTTTTACCTTGTGGGTGGAACTCCATAAGGGTCCCTGGCTCTAATAAATGAAACCTTGCATCGGGGCCCCCAGGGGCCTCGCATATCCAGAGAGCTTTCTGGGTTTCATTTACTAAGACATAAGCTGGTAAGAACTCAACAACTGTTGTACGAGAGAACGGTGCAGGGGCAATACCCATAGAGACAGAGTAATGAAGCAGAGGGTTTATCTCTGTTCTTTCAAGCTGTACAATATAAGCCCCCATATCACTAAGAAGAAACTCTTGTGACCAGGCTGCGGTGTCTGTATGAGAAGAGAAGGCTGCATGAAGACATCGCAGAAGCCCTTTAGGCTCCTCTCGGGTGTATAGATCAAAGTCTTTTATACACCCGAACTGAGAAGCAGGTAATCCTACTGATAAACGAGAAGCCCCAAAGTCATGCGATAGTATAACTCTCTCAAATGGAGGCAATGACTGCAGACTCCCATTCCCGTGCCGCCGCAGCAGCAACACGTAGCCCGTCCTGTTCACCACCTGAACAAACAAACCACATAAATGCATGCATTCACTTGCATGCATGCATGCATTTGGGTGTATGTATGCATCTCGTTGTATCCATGCATTCACTTGCATGCATGCATTTGGGTGTATGCACGCATCTCGTTGCATCCATGCATTTACTTGCATGCATGTACTTACTTGCATGCATACGTTCAAATGTGTGCATGCAACACAGAGGAGCATACAGGGACACAAGCAACACTGACGCATGCATGCATGCACGAATGCATGCATGCATCCATCCAAATAAACAAACGCAGGCACGCACGCCCATACACCCAGAAAGAGACAAAGATAGCAAAAACAATAAATACAACAACCCCACCCCATTGCCAGCAGCATCTGGTAAACTCCCCCAACACCCCACGCAGGCACAAAACGGGGGTCCTGCACGAACTAACTGCGCAGCTAGCAGCAAGCTAGCTAGCTAGCTAGCTGACTAGACTTGCTAGCTAGCTCACTAGACTAGCTAGCTAGATAGGCAGCTAGCTAGCTAGCTAGCTGACTAGACTTGCTAGCTAGCTCACTAGACTAGCTAGCTAGATAGGCAGCTAGCTAGCTAGCTAGCTAGATAGATAGATAGGTAACTAGCTAGCTAGCTAGCTAGATAGATAGATAGATATATAGTTAGGTGTATGTAGGTACCCAGAAGTCTGCGAATACGGTGAGAGTGCGAACGAAAGTGCCGTGGAAGAGACGCTGCGCTGTTGAAGAGTTTGCTGCTTTGCTGCCTCCTTTGTGATCTGTTGTCTCTGCCCAGAGCAGCAGAGCAGCAGGCTCATGAAGAGACTCTTGTTCCAGTGTCTTGGCAGCTCCCCAACCGCTGGGGTTGCTGCCCTCAGCTGCTGTCTCCTCCCCCTTTACCCCACCCCCTGTCTCCTCCTCTCCTGATATAGAACCTGAGCCTTCACTATCTAAAGGAGACACCCGACGACCGCTGCGAGAAGAGCTGTCTTCGCTGCTGTTCAGCATAACCACACGCTGTACGCTCGTCTGCAAACACCAACAGCAACAGCAGCAGCAGCAGCAGCAGCAGCAGCAGCAACAGCAGCAGAAGGAACGAAAACAATGGGTCACTCAACATATACTAGGAGCGACGCCCCCAATCTAAGCGACCCCTAAACTTAAACTCAGCAGCAGCAGCGAGTGCAGCAGCAGCAGCGAGTGCAGCAGCAGCAGCAAGTGCTGCAGCAGCAGTAGCAGCGGCAAGAACCGCAGCAGCGGTAACTGGCACTGCAGGCTGCAGACGGTGACACCTCCAAAAGAATAAACAAATAGCCCTTTCTACTGCGGTGTACTGGCGAGGAGACGGAAGAGACAGATTAAAGAAAGTCTGCATTGAGACCCTAAAAGAGACAGGAGACACTTCGAAGTACACTCGGGAGACACCCAATAAAGGAGACAGTAAAGAAAGGAGACACTCAATGGGGGAGACACCTAAGAAGGGAGACACATAACAAAGGAGAGACCTAAGAAAGGAGACAACTAATACAGTTAAGAAAGGAGACAGTTAAGAAAGGAGACAGTTACCCCAGCGTTAATGAAGTCTACATCGATGGGCCTAGAGACTCTGGGCCCGAAGACGACAGTTATATGCGAGGGGTCTGCAGGAAGAGACACTTCTTCACCAGCTTCAATTTGCATTTCCGTTGGAGGAGGCCTTACGAACGAGTCAAACGTCAGCATCTGCTGCGGCGGCTGCTGCTGCTGCTGCTGCTGC
Source organism: Eimeria acervulina (assembly GCF_000499425.1). Classification (NCBI taxonomy): domain Eukaryota; phylum Apicomplexa; class Conoidasida; order Eucoccidiorida; family Eimeriidae; genus Eimeria; species Eimeria acervulina. Next base: position 22,955 of record NW_013547804.1, read on the forward strand.
TGGGAGGAGACACCCCCACAATCCCGCTGAGAGAAGCGCAAGGTGATGGGTCGAGGCAAACGGTTGCAGACGCAGAGACAGTGCTCCAATACAATCTCAAAGAAGAGACCCTCAAGGTTCGAGCGGCCTAAGGAGACAGCGGAGACACCCGAAAGGAGACACTCAAAAAGAGACGCTCAATATATCACGCAATCTGTACCAGGCACGAGTTGTTGAATTAGTAGGAGCACCAGCAGCAACTACAGCAGCAGCAACAACTACAGCAACAGCAGAAACAACTGGGTGGACAGCAGCAACAGCAGCAGCAGCAACAAATGGAAGCAGCGGCAGCAACCACAGGAGCAGCAGCACCATCAGCAGCAGTAGCATCATCATCAGCAGCAGCATCAGCAGCAACAGCAGCAGCAGCAGCAGCAGCAGCAGCAGGAGTATCTGGCTGACTCATGCCGTTGGAGCGCAGGGCGACTCCGACCACAGAAGCAGAGAGAGCGACTCCATCATCAATATGAATTTGTTTAGGGGGGAGACACGAGCGTTTGTTTCTGTACTTTGCTAACAAAGACCCGGTAAAGGCCCTCTGCGATTTCTCCTATAAAACAGCAAACAAATCATACAGCAGCAACAAACAGACAGACAGAAACACACGACATGCAGACACTCCAATATATACATATACAGCAGCAACAGCAGCAACAGCAACAGCGAAACCAGAAGCAGCGTGAACAAGAGCAGCCAGCATCACCATCACCAGCAACACAAGCAGCAGCAGAAGCAGCAGCGATGAAAACAACGGCGACTGCTACAGAAGCATGCGAAACTGCAGCAGCAGCAAGGAAAACAGCAGCAGCCGTAGCAGCAACAGGAACAGCAGCGTGACTACGAAGTTCATCATCATCATCATCATCATCATCATCATCATCATCATCATCATCATCATCATCATCATCATCACCATCATCATCATCATCATCATCACCATCATCATCATCATCATCAGCAGCAGCAGCAGCAGCAGCAGCAGCAACAGCAGCAGCAGCAACAGCAGCAAGAAGGTGTGTTGTGCATTTATATGTTTGCGCTTACCTCTGCAAGGAAATCTGCGTTTTTGGGGTTAAGTACAAATTTGCGGATTTTGTGTTTATACTTGGGGATTCTATCGGCAAGACAACACCAAAGAGGTGTATTATCAGTTAGCTGCCAGAAGAGAGGCAGGGGCAGCAGCTGCTGCTGCGATCCATCAAGCACAATGTAATCGACTCCAAGGGTTAAAGGGACCTTCTCCTGAGGTCGCTCGTGGGATCGTCTCCTCCGCCTCCCCTGGGATCGCGATCCCACACGATCACGCCCCACGTTCCCCAACTCACGCCCCACACGTTGCCGATGTCGACGCCGCTCCTTCACCACAGCAACAGGCAGCAAACTGTCTTCTTCCCGAGGAGACCTCGGGCTCTTGCTCCAGGGGCCCCCAGGGGCCCCCGCTGCACCGGGGCCTTTCTCCTTCTCGTCTATAAATGCAGGTGAAGCCTCGCTGTCTACCCAGGCGCTCTCAACTGCTGCTTCCGTCCCCTCTCCCCCACCTGCTGCTGCACCTTCTGCTGCTGCACCTTCTGCTGCTGCTGCATCTGCTGATGTAGGGAGTGCAGGTGGGGGGTCTTCGGCGGCTTCGGGAGTTTGTAGGGGAACAGAGCTGTCTGTGTGTCGTGTGTGTCTTGCCTTCGAGGCTTTGTCTCTTTGGGCTCTGCTATGCAGCAGCTGCTGCAGTTGCTGCTGCTGGAGCTGCTGCTGGAGCTGCTGCTGGCGGTTCTGAAGGAGACCCTCTACAGCGAACTTGACTCTGCCGTGGGCTTGTGCTGGGTTGCTGCTGCCAGTTGGTGCTGCAGCAGCAGAGGGATTGGCCGCAGCACCTACTGCAGTACCTGTTGCTGCTGGGACAGAAGCAGCAGCAGCAGCAGCAGGAGCAGCAGCAGCAGCAGCATCTTCATCTGATGAGGGGCAATCCGCCACCATAGAAAACTTTCTCCCTATATCTGTACTTGTGGGGTCTTCAACAATATAATGCTCCATAGCTGGGAGCTTTAATACAGGGGGGAAGGTCCTGAGGGGTTGCTGCTGTTGCATGTGTTCATGTGTATTTTGTCTCCTTTTGCTTCTTCGTTCTTGCTGCTTGAGAGCCTCTAACCCCCTAACAAACGGGGGCATTGAAGATGTTGGGGGCTTAGATGGTTGTACAGCAAACTTCTTACGAAATGCAGCAAAGACAGAGGTTCTTTCATCGGTGGGCCCAGGGACAGTAGGTATAACTGCAAGAGACAGTTCAGTGGTGTTGCGCACGGAGACACATGAAGACAAAAATAAGTCATGTCGAGGGTTCCCACTAGTTGAAGCAAATGCAGATGTTCTCCACAATAAATAAACAGAAGATCTAGGTCGGGGTAATGCAGACGGTATAAACCAATCACGACGACGGAGACGCCTTAAACTACTGTCTCCTAAGGGGCCCCCACCCCCAGCACGTTGTCTCCTTCCTACACCTCTGAAACCATCATATCCAGAAGCATCATTACTAGGAAGTATACGAGCCCTTAGAGGCCCCGGTATATTTGCAAAGGGGCCCTTCCTCTTAGGAGCATCAGATGCCTCGTCTGCTGCTTCTGCTGCTGCTTGATGCTGCAGATGAAGATCAGGGGGGAGAGGCTGCTCAGGGACAGAGAGACGGATAACCTCTCTTGTCTCTGTATTAAAGCAAAAGAGTTTAGAAGGTAGATCGTAAACATAATTCAAAAGACGCAGACGAACTAAAAAAGGAGACACTCTCCCGTTCTCATCTACAGGCAAACAATAACTCCCTTGGTCCTTCACTACACACCAACGCCCACTCAACACGTCCGCCCCCTCTTCGCAGTGCAAATCTTCATACAAGTCACACACACACACACACACACGCACATCATCCACTCCTTAGCTATAAAGATATATATATATATATTTATGTGTATATACGTATCTATGTGTATATATATACAAGTATTGATATACGTATGCATGTAGATATATATATATATATATATATATATTTATACGTATATCAATACTTATATATATATATATATAGATAGATAGATAGATAGATAGATAGATAGATAGAGTGAGAGAGAAAGAGGGAGAGACACCCGCCCACAGTAGCAGCACCTTTAAAAGACAAGGGAACAGCAGCAAGCTGTCAACAGCAGCAGCAGCACAAGCAGCTGCAGCAGCATCAGCAACAAACAGCAGCAGCGCCAGCACCAACGGCAACACCAGCAAGCAACAACAGCAACACCAGCAGCATCAGCATCAGCAGCAACGTTAGCAGCAGCAGCAAGAGCAACAGCAAGAGGGACAGAAGAACAGCAATAGAAGTAAAGAGACACACTTGTCATAATGGCTATTGGTTGGCCCAGCAAGTTGTAGAGCATCGGGTTGCTGCTGGCCTGGTCTCTGTTTGTGGGGTCTGCTGCAGGGCTGCTTCCTTCGGGAACAGAAGAAGCAGCAGATGCATGCGAAGTGTGCTGCTGCTGCTGCTGCTGCGGGTGGAGTAGGGGACCAGGCTTTGCTGCGTCCTTGTCTGCTGTCTCCTCCGGGACAGCAGCAGTAGCCGATGTTGTCGTTGAGTGCTGCTGCTGCTGCTGCTGCTGTTGCTGCTGCTGCTGCTGCGCCTCCTTGAGCTGGTCCCCAGCAAACTCCGCACAAGGAGACATATGAACTGAAGACCTCTGCAGCAAATGATCTCCTAATAAATCTAGAGACAGCGCATTTTCTAACGAAGCAAACAAATCAAACCCACTGCTGCCAACAACTGTCCCATCAGGCCGCAGCACAGCATAATACCCCGGTACTTCTGCTGCAGCAGCAGCAGCAGCAAGTGCATGCGACGCCTCACTCTCCTCACGTGAACCACCCACCCCCAGCTGCTGCTGCTGCTGCTGCTGGGATCGTACATCAAAGGCTCCTCCTCCCCATTCTGTTGGTGCAGCAGCTCCTACCCTCGCGCTGCGGGTTTCTATGGACTCCGGTCTCCTGAAGGGGCCCCCATGAGATGTTAGTGCTGCAGCATCGCGGTTAGAGGGCCCCCCCCCTCCTGGGGGACCCCCAAGGGGCCCCCAGGGGCCCCCTTGTGCAGGAGAGTGCTTAGGCCCTAATCTTGGGCTACCCAGATGCAGCAAGGTGCGCTGTCTAACAACAACCCCTATAAGAGCATATCCATATACGAGGAGAGCATCTGCTAGAGCTACATTAAAGTTGAAGTTAAGCCAAGAGGCCCTTAGATCAAGGAGTGTAGGGTCTGCTAAGGAGGCCTTACGCCCAACTGTCTCCAGTCTCCACGGCTCCACTGTAGCATCTGTTGTCCCTTCAAGACGATTTAAGTGCTCTGCGGAGACAGTAAAGCTCATGCTCAAGCTTGCCCAGGGCTCTGAAGCAAGCATAAGACGCCTTAGCCGCTCACCACAAGGAGCGTCTCTAGCCCAGGGGCCCCCATGGGGATCGTCTTGGGGGCCCCCCCCTTGGGGCCCCCCACCGCTAGCAGGGGCCCCCCCTCCACTGCTACCCCCGGGGCCCCTATATTGAGACACAACCCATCGACGGAATGACTTAGGGAGACGAAAGTATGTAGTTCGTCTCCGGCTGTGCAGCACCATGCTGCCGTGGAGCTGCGCATGTCTTGAACACTTGACACTGCGGTGCTTGTTAGTTGCATGCTGCAGCATTTGCTGTTGCTGCTGCTGCTGCTGTTGCTGCTGTTGCTGCTGCTGCTGTTGTTGCAGTTGAAGCGTGGCGCTTGCAGAGGCAACAGATGCGGGGCCTGTCTCGAAGGTGGGCCCAGGACGGAGACCGTGCGCTGTGTCTCCCTGCTGCAGTTGTGCGCTGCTGAGTGCTGGAAGCGGCCTCTGCTGCTGCTGCTGCTGCTGTTGCTGCTTCTCTTGCTGCTCCTCAAAGTCCCTCCAGAGACGCCAGAAGACGTCTCCTGTTGACCATGCTGAGGCAATGTCGCTGCCTGTTGTCTCTCGTCTCTCTTCAGTAAAGGGCAGGGCTAGCAGGGTTTCACTTGTCTGCAACCGATCGTTAGTCTCCATGGGTTGGGGACCGCTGCTGGCTCTGTCTCTGTCTCTTCGTTTGTCTCCTTGACGCCGACGAGAGGCACTTGCTATGGAGGCGGAGGCCATATTCCGCAGCCCCCGAGACAGCGAACGAGACCCCAGACGGTCTTGCTGCTGTTGCTGCTGCAGCTGCTGCCGCAGCTGCTGCTGCAGCACCTGTCTCCGATCTCTTCGCCTCTCTCTCCTGCTAGACGCTAAAGAGATTAGAGACTCTCTTCCAAGAGCTGTACCCTTTGAATAACCTGAATTATAACGTGTGGAGCCCCCAATGGGGGCCCCCCCATCGGACTCATGACTAGAGAAGGAGCGAGAGGTTTGTAGATTGAGCCTTGTGCCTGTTGCAGTATCCGCCTGCTGCAGCAGAAGCTGCTGTTGCTGCATGCTGCTGCTTCTGCTGTCTCTTTGCTTGACAGGAGCTTGAAAATTCATATACCTCCTTCTCAGCCTCTGGTGGCGGGCTCCGAGCTCTTCTTGCTGCAGCAAAGTGCAGCAAGCCTTTAGAAACGGATCTGCGCATGCAGCAAGGGTGAGGGAGCTGGGATCGACTTGGATCGTCTCCGCGCTGCAGCGGGGCCTCGAGGCCCCCCTCAGCTCCACGTCTTCTACTGTAAGGGAGAAGCAGCACTTCCTGCTAACACTGAAGGTATCCCATAGAGACACTCGAAATAGCTCAGAAGACACCTCAACTGCCACAGCAGTGGTGTGCAGCAAACCCCTCAACGCCTCCTGGGCTGTAAGTACATAGGGTGTCTCCGTCTCTTCCTCAGGTATGGGTCCCCAAGGGCCCCCAAGAGAAGCACCCCAACTACCCTCGCCCCCTCCACCGTCTCTTGCTGCAAACAATCGCTGGGGGGAGCCCTCTCTGGTAGAGTTTATGCGTCGCTGCTGCTGCTGCAGATACTGCTGCTGCTGCTGCTCTTGCTGCTGCGCGGCAATGAAGCTCTCCAAGACGGGGTTTAGGCCCCTGTGGGAACTAGCTGCTGCATCTTCCTCCGCATGCAAGTACCCTGAAGCAGCAAATGGTTCATAAGGTGCTCCACCTGCTGCTGCTGCTGCTGATGCTGCTGCTGGGTGTTGTCTGTGTGGGTTTGTAGCAGAGACAGACTTTGCTGCACTGGTGAGGGTATCGGATACCTCATGCGCTGCAGCACGGAGTTCGTCTTGTGCAGCAGCAGCAGCAGCAGCAGAAGGAAACAGTTTATTAATTTCTTCTACGAGAGCACCAACGATTGCTAGCAGCTGGTAAGAGAGCACAACAGCTAAGGTATCCAGCGTAAGCAAGACAGGCTCAACCCTAACTCGAAGACAGAGGCCCTCAGGCTCTGCTGCTTGCAGCAAACCGTAGCTGCTGCGGAGAGCAGCAGAGGCCTCAGGGCAGATGCCGCATACGCGCTCCTTTAAGGTGCTGCTGGAGGGGACACATAGCGTTAGCTGTAGCAGCAAACGAGTAGGAGACAGAAAGGGACTGCTGAGCCGCAGCGGCTCCCACGCTACCAGACAAGGCAACAAAGGAGACAGCAGCTCCGGCTGCGTAGCAACAGCACACAGATTAGAAATAGAGACACCCGCTCGAGCCATAAAGGGACAGTAAGGAGACAGACACTGCAGCAGTAAAGCCCCGCTGCTGTCTACACCCCGCACAAATGCAAGCTCAGGAATGCTGTCTTCGTCGCTATTCGCCCCCACTTGCTGCTGCTGCTGCTGCTGCTGCTGCTCCTGCTCCTGCTGCTGTTGCTGCAGCGAGAAGAGCGAGAGAGTGACCTCGAATCCAGCGGAGACAGCTATCAGCTTAGGCACGCGAGAGGCGCATGCTGCTATTGCAGCTGCCCCCTCAGGTGTCTCTCTGTCTCTTCGCAGCACCAGTCTCCTTAGCCCCCTCCAGTAGTCTACTGCTGAGGCCTTGAGGGGACGGGTGAAGAAGCGTCTCCCTGAAGGTGCGGAGGTGCTGCAGTATAGCAGCTGCTGCTGCTGCTGCTGCAGCCCCGTGCTGCTGCGGCCCGACCCCAGCAAAGCCTTGCGCCCCTTTGCTGTAGCACTGGAGACACCTGCTGCAGCAAAGGCTAGCCCGGAGACGATCCCAGGGACGACTGCTGCTGCAACTCCATCCGGAGCGAAGTGGTGCAGCAGCTGCTGCTGCTGCGGCTGCTGCTGCTGCTGCTGCTGTCCCCAGTCTCCTTTTCGGCGCCTGGTGCTTCCCCCTGCAGACCCTGCCACTGTACCTGACTCTGTTGGGGGCCCTCTCCCCTCTGAACTCAGCACATGCTCGAAGCGCAATTTATTTAAAAGATTGCGTCCTTTCTTTCCTAGTGCTCCTGTAGGGGCTAAAGAAAGGCCCCCTGATGCGGCTGTCCCCTTAGCACCACCTTCTCCCTCTCCCCCGTCTCCATTATGCTGCTGCTGCTGCTGTCTCCTGCGTTCGCCGTGGGAAGCTGTTGAAAGTGCTGCTGCAGTCTGGCTTCGTTTACTTAGTGAGTGCTGCTGCTCTGTTTGCTGCTGGGTAGGCATGCGTACAGGTTCAGTAGGAAGCCACACCTCCGCCTGCTGCACCCGCAGCAGCAGCTGCAGCTGCGGCATTCTGCTGAAGCAGCAAAATGCTTCTGCTCCTGATGCAGACCCTACAGCCCTCAAGCTCTCCCCCTCAGCAAATGCAGTAGTGGGTAGCTTCCAGCGTCGTGCCTGTCTCAGCAAGCCCAGTGGGGGGGACCCCCCAGTGGGGGCCCCCTTGGGGGCCCCAGAGGAGGCCCTGGGGCCCCCCCCACCCCCTTCTTTGCGGGCCCTATTAAAGGTACTAGGCTCGCCTTGGGGGGCCCCCTCACTAGCTCTTTGTGTCTCCTCTATAGCACGCAGCAAACGCGCAGCATCAAACAAACCCGATACGTTGCCGCTCTCTACTGCTACCCAAGAAGGTAAGGAGCCCGGAGGCCCCACCTCATCAACATGTTCACCATCAACCTGCTGCTGTTGCTGCTGCTGCTGCTGTTGCTGCTGCTGAAGGCGGTCTAAAGGAAAGGAAGAGGCATCCATAGTGTAGCGGGTGGAGCAGCGCAGGGGGAATTCTCGAAGTAACTGAGAAGCCCTTGGGTTTGCTGCTGCTGCTGTTGCTGCTGCTGCTGCTTCTGCTGCTGCTTCAGGGGACGCGGGCTCCTGCGTTTGCTGCAGCGATTGCTGTGCGCCTGCGGGCGCCCCAGGGGCCCCTGGGGCCCATGGGGCCCCCACATGCACAAACGAGCCGTAGGCCGCGGAGTCCCTGGGATCGTCTCCTCCCGCCAAGCTGAACCACCTGCTATCTGTAGTAGCTAGGCTAGGGTTTCTGCTGGGTTGCTGCTTAAAGGATGACCTTTTGCGTGCCTTTAAGAGTCTCTGCACGACTGCCTGTAGCTGCTCCTCGAGCATCTTATGCTGCTGCTGCTGCTGCTGCTGCTGCTGCTGTTGCTGCTGCTGAGGCACCTGGGCCCAGCTGGGAAGAGGGGGAGGAGGCAGCGGAGGTGGAGCCTGAGGGAAGGTCGGCATATCTTCTGCTAGTTGGCTAACTACCTGCAGCAATTCATAGAGCACCTCCCAGACCAGCACCACTCGAGTATTTAAAAGGGAGACAACTGTCTCCACTGTCTCCTCTGCAGCATTACCCCACAGACGCAGCTCCAAGTGAGGACGCTGAGGGCAACACTGCAGCAACGAACAGCTGGTGCCTCTCCCGCTGCTGTTGCTGCTGCTGTACGGAGCAGCGGAGTACCGCCGGTGCGAAGGGCCCTCTTCCCACGCCGTTTCTTCCCTCCGTCCACTCCCCTGCTGCTGCTGCTGCTGCTGCTGCTGCTGCGCTGCTGCTGCCCTGTCCCCCCCCACGAAGAAGCCGTCGCGGGGGGCCGGGGACCCTGAGGAGGGATCCTTGGCAGACGCAGAGACAGGTGTGCGGGGTGTCTCCTCCTGCTGCTGCGGTGCCTCTTCGGGTGTACGCTGTGGGGCGCCTGAGCCCAAGTAGAGGGAAGAGAGACACAGGGGAGCGATGTTAGTATCGTCTCTCAGCTCTGCTCCCTTCAAGGAGACAAGTGCCTGCACGAAGCCCTCAGTTGAGGTGAAAGCCTCAATAAAACACTCCCCCAGCAGCAACGTGACCAGTGGTCCAATGGTCTGGTACGGTCGGTAGGCCTGACCGGTGCAGGTCTCCGTTAGGGGGAGACAGGCAGCCAGCCAGCCCCCTGCAGAGGAGACACCGCCACGGGGCCCCCAGAGGCCCCCCCCAGGCCCCTGCACCACAGTACCCTCGGGGCCCCCCTCCCCTGATATTAGAGAAGCAGCGCGCTGCTGAGCAGCAAGCCCATCGAAGGCAGAGGCAGCAATCTGTGCAAATCCACTAAGCAGACCCCCGCCGCTTCCTGGTGGTGGTGCTCCTGCTGCTGCTGATGTCCCTGCAGCACCGCCTGCTGCTGCAGCTACAGCAGCAGGAGACTCATAGTGCCAGCGCCTCCGCCGGTGCTGCAGGTGAAGCCCAGGGCCGCTGCTACGGGGAGGCCCCCCACCTCCAGCGGCACCATCATGGCTGCCGCTTGCTGCTGTTGCTGCTGTGGAGGTGGCAGCAGGAAAGGAGTCGGTGTCTTCGTTGTCTCCTGCTGCAGGAGCTGGCGCTGCTGCTGCTGCTGATGCTGCTGCTGCTGCTGGACCGTCTCTGGGGCTTGCCTTGTAGCTAACGGTGGGGCCCCTCCTCATCAGAGACACCCGAAGGCCCCCAAGAGCGCAGTGTATCTCCATGTACATGTCTCCTTCTTTGCTGTTTACAAGGGTGTTTGAAGCTGAGGCAAGGGCCTGCTGCGCCCTCGCTCTGCTGAGGGCTAGCTGGGTGCCTACTAGGGCTGTTGTATGGTCTACTCCTGCTGCTGCTACAGTGGAGACAACTGTCTCCTCTTCAGGGTGAGAGGCCTTTCTCTGCTGATCCCCTGTCTCCTGCTCCTGTTGCTGCTGCTGCTGTTGCTGTTGCTGTTGCTGCTCCTGCTGCTGCTCCTGCTGCTGCTGCTGCTCTAGCTCCAAGCACTTCGCCTCCATCTGGTGCACTATGCATGCATCTAAAGCAGCTTGCTGCTGAGCTGCGTCTCTAAAGATAGCCTCTAGTTGAGGTGAATAAGAATAAAATATCTCTAGGGACTCTGCTGCTATATTTGCTAAGAGCTCAATGTCGTGTTGAGACAGAGACACTGCAAGGCTTTCTTGCACCACATCCACCTGCGCATACACCCCACACCCCACAAGCAAACAAAATGAATATATATACAGCAAACAAACACAAAGAAGGAGACACCGCAGAGACAAGGAGACAACACACACACAAACAGGCACACAGACACCCAACCCAAGCAAGACAGCGCCGCAAGCTACACAGGTAAGGAGACAGGTCTACTTTATGTAGAGTTATATATATATATATAAGTATATTTATGTATATACACATGTATATATACATACATATATATATATCATATATATATATATATATATATATATAAAAACATAAATGAGATATGTTTATGCGAGCATCTACAAAGCTTGTTCGTGTATATCCGCGTATAGTGTTTGTTGGGGTGTATGCGGAGACAGCAGGAGATGCGTACATGGAAGGCGGGGACCCCGGGCCTATATTTATCATGTGCTACCTTAAGAGACACTGTACTTGTCTCTACAGGCTGCACAAGATAGGAGACACCTGAGGGCAGTGCGCCGTTGTTGGAGACACCCACGCTCTCCTCTGTCCCTGCGCCTGTCTCCTGCTGCTTCCCTCTCCTACCCTGCTGCTGCTGCTGTTGCCTTGCTGCTGCTGCACCTGGAAGCCGCGGTTGCTGCTGCCAGCCGGAGTCTCCCGCTGTCTCGAAATGCCCCCCAAGATCTGTTGCAGCTGTGGCTTGCTGCTGCTGCTGCGCTACCCAAGGAGTTCCACCTGCTGCAGTTGCTGCAGCAGCAGCTGCAGCAGACAGCTGCAGCAAACTGCTGAGCCGACGAGGGAAGGGCACCACGAGGCCTCCCAAGTACATTCGCAGCCGCAGCAAATCCCTGCTGCAGGACATAGTCCGCGCAACTGTAAGCCCAGTAAGCCTGAAATCAGCAAGCAGCAGCAACATTTTAAAGGAGTAACAGCAGCAGCAGCAGCAGCAGCAGCATTATCCACAGCAGCAACAGCAGCAGCATTATCCACCGCAGCAGCAGCAGCTGGAGCATTACCCACAGCAGCAGCACCAGCAGCAGAATGACCCAAGGCAGCAGCAGCAGCAGCAGCAGCAGCATGAGTTGAAGCAGCAACAGCAACAACAACAGCAGCATCGAAGGGCCGGCGGGCACTGGCCACAACAGAAGTAGGAGCAACAACAGCAGCAGGAACAGAACCAGGAAGCAACAGCAGCAGCACCACCAGGAGAAGCAGCAGCCGCCGCAGGAGCGCCAGTGGCACGACCAGCAGCAGCAGCAGCAGCTCGACCAGCAGCAGCAGCAACAGCAGCAACAGCAACAGCAGCATCAGCAGCAGGAGAGTCTATGTGGGTCTCACTCGCACGAATAAGAATCAATCATTGCAGCTGTCTCCATATTATCTGGGTAAGAGAGTCTCCTCGGCTGCAGCTGGGACTTCGCCTTTAAGCTGCCTAAATCTACTTGCAGGCCTTCACACTCTAATCGAGAAGCAAGACGGGGCATTACAAAGGAGACAGTTTTTTGAAGCTCTATATTCAGCAGCATATTCGGATGCTGAATGTCTCCCCCAGCTACAGCAGAACAAAATGCTTCCCCTTGACGCAACAACGCAGCGCGCTGAGGAGACACCCCACAAACGAAACACAAAACAGCAGCAGCAGCAGCAGCAGCAGCGGCAGCACACACACAGAGAGCAGCTGTAAGGTTTAAACTCCACGTTGATAGGCTTTAGGGTTTAGGGTTTAGGGTTTGGGCTCGCGAGACACCGCATGCAAACAGAGAAGGCACAACGCAGCAAACAAGGGGACAGAAGCAACCACAGCAGCCTCAATACCCCGCATCCATATCTGCTGCTGCTGCTGCTGCTGCAAAGCAGCAGCAGAAGAGATAGAAGCTTTGTCTCCGTGTCTGTCTTTCTGTTCATCTATGCTGCACCTGCATCTGTCTCTAATGAAGGTGTCTCCAACTGCGTGTCTCCGTCGTTTAGAAGTTGTCTCTTGTCTTTGTCTTTGCCGCTAACTAAAGTGTCTCTGCCTCTGTCTCTCTCACAGTCTCTCTGTCTCTCTGCCTCTGTCTCTGTCTTTAACAAAGACTTCTCTGTCTTTAATAAAAATGTCTCTGTCTCTTCGCCGCTGCTATAATGAAATAACATATTAATAAGAATATAAATAAATATAATCAAAGCGTGCGCATCTCTTTCCCTCTATCTCTCTGTGTTTCTCTAACTGGGTGTCTCCATCTCTGTTTATTTGTTTGCAGTGTCTGTCTCCTTGTGTCTCTGTCTCTAAAGCAGGTGTCTCCTCCCTGTTAACAATATTAGAGTAAGGTAATGCACCTGAATATTTGAAGACATAAGGAGATCCTTCGTGCGAGCAGCATCAACAAGATTAAGGCTTTCTCCTAAGACGAGGAGACACCTCTGGGGACTAACAACAACAACAATACCAGCACAAGAGTGCAGCAGCAGCCGCATGTCAGGTGCATGCAGCGTTCTAAATAGCTGCGAGTCAACCCGCATGTACACCCCAGGGCTCCAGGACCGGATCCCATCGAGTTTCTTTCGATAGTCTTTTGCTGTCTCTGGGGACTTTGCTGCTGCTGCTGCTGCTGCTACTGCTGCTGCTTCTGCTGCTGCTGCACCTCCTCCTGCTCCTGCTGTTGTTGGCGCTCCTGCTCCTTTGCCTGCCCTGCTGCCCTGACCGTCTGCTGCTGCTGCTGCTGCTGCAGGGTCTGTTGCTGCTGCTGCTGCAGTAGCAGCAGCACCTGCTGCAGCAGTAGGCTGCTGCTGCCCACTGGTCTCTGTCTCTTGGGAGTCGTCTCCCCTGCCTAATACCTTTTGTAAGACATCGAAGAAAGCATTTCCTTTGCGTCTCCTTTTTGTCTTTTGTAATGAAGGCTCCAGTAGCAGCAGCACAGACACCTCAGGAGGAGTTAAAGTACTCTCCAGGTCCCTCGCAACCGTCAGCACTGTCGTTGGATACACCTGAACAGCAACACAACAGCCCATCTTGCTGCTGCTGCTGCTGCTTCTCCTGCAGCTGCTGCTGTTGCAGCTCCTGCTCTTCTTGCTGATTGTGATGTGGGTCCTGGTGCTGTTGCTGTTTGTGCTGTGGGTGCTGGTTCTGCTGCTGCTGCTGCTGCTTGTGCTGTGGGTGCTGGTGCTGTTGCTGTTTGCGCTGTGGGTGCTGCTGCTGCTCCTGCTTGTGCTGTGGGTGCTTTTGCTGGTGCTGCTGCTGCTTGTGATGTGGGTGCTGCTGCAGCGTAAAAGCGGCAGCAGAGAGCGTTGGTGAGACGAGGAGACAGAAGGTAGACAAAGGAGACAGGGTGAAAGGAGACAGTAGAGAGGGAGGCAACGAGGAGACAGAAGGAAAGGAGACATCAAGGAGACAGTGAATAAGGAGACAGAATAAGGATATAAAGAAGGAGACAGAAAGACCTCAGAATCAAGGAGACACATAATTATGAACAGGAGGACAGCCACCACAACATCTGCATTAGAACACCTCTACTGCTGCTGAGCGTATGCCGCTTGCTGCAGAAAGGAGACAGTTTGTTTGTCTTACCTCTACATCCATGCTGAGTGTTTGATCTCCTGTTACACCAGCTTGAAGATGATAATGCACGCAAGAACATTCAAGAGCAAGGAGACGCTGCCCATAACGAGGAGAGGGGACAGCTACTCCCTGTCCCTCGCATACTGTTAATAACACCAAGTTAGAGACAGCTACATCCAACGCAAAATCAACAGAAAAAAAATTTGCACGCAGCTGCCCTAAGCGAGACGATCCCACTCCTTTTTGTCTGCAAAACAATGCATGCACAGACACAACAACTCATTTACTATATTTATCATATATATTATAGATTATATATATAATATATGATATTATATATATATATATATATAGTTTGGATACGGGGACAATATATTATTCAGTGTTTAGGCATATGTATATATATATATATATACATATATATATATATATATGTATACACATATATATACATATTACGTATACATACTATAGAATATATATATATATATATATATATATATCACAAAATATATACCCCAACTAATACCACACATACATACACCCCAACTAATACATTATATATATATATATATATATATATACATCAATGAAATGCGCAGTACGCAGGTACGCAACAACTAGCATAAAAAGCATGTACACCTCACCAGGCTATATACAATATTATATACATATATTATATATATACCCTGGAATACACATATATATATATATATAATGTATTTATCTATATATATGAAAGTGCTGCGCTGTGATGCGTTTCGTTGTATTATGCAATATATATATATATATATATATATATATATATATATATATATATATATATATATAT
>NW_013547803.1:0-1841 GCF_000499425.1 Eimeria acervulina
AATAATGCAATATATACCGGCTCTAAACGAGATGGAGTGCCGCCTGTTCGGAACTCTTGCGCCTGCCAGTGGCAAAAATGCATGGGACAATCCAACTGCTGGCTTGGCATGATCCGGCTTTTGAAAGGTTATCAAACGCTCACCATACACGCACTCTTGCCATAACCCCGAACGAGCATTTTCAACGTTTGGTGCCTTCCACCCCGACCTCGCAAAACGCTTTCACTCAGCTATCCATACTGTGCGACAGCTAAGTCTCCAAAAGCAATTATTATACACACCAGGATGATGTGTTTCGTCCGCAGCAGCCGCATGCCTCCTCGAAGGTCCACGAACAACCGTGTGTACCAGACCAGTTGAAAACACCTAATTTCAGCAAAGATTTTGACTGAAAACACCTAATTTCAGCAAAGATTTTGAGCATGCCTCCTCGAAGGTCCACGAACAACCGTGTGTACCAGACCAGTTGAAAACACCTAATTTCAGCAAAGATTTTGACGCAGCTGAACACATATCTCATGGTTTCTCTCGTGCAAACCTTCCTGACAGACAGAAGCTCTATCACCACACACTACGCAATTTACGAGCTCGCCGCTCAGCTTGCCCGCACTGGCAAGGCAAGGCAAAACAACTAATCGATGACGCGACAGCCCCCACCCCTCGTAAGAGCTACGTGAGAGTCCGTTCACCTTCTGCGTGTACGCAGATCCTGCACAACAGTGTACACTACGAGGTGTGCAGGCCCGCATGGAGACAGCGAATTGGACGCCACACCCTTCGTTAACACATGTGCACACGCGCTTGCTCGAAAGCACCCATGGATAGTTGGTCACGCGCAGCATCGCGTACTGCTAGAGCAGTACAATGTGTGGATCCACCTCTATTGTACTCCATCCAAAAGGTGTCCTCACGTCCCTGTATGCATGTCTAGAAAGCCAAGAAGACGTCAAGGCGACGTCGATGGTCCTTACATGCACCCAGGCAAAGCCTTGCCCAAAACGCTCTTCTAAATATGGAATAAGCGCCAACTTGTGGAAGCATAACTACGTGGCTTCAACGCTGGATTGCTGCACATTGCTGTGACGAGCTAGCCACCTGTCAAGTATCATCTCAACAACAGGCAGTCAGTTGTGAACAACTAGCGTCATGTGCGAGGCTTTACAGAATATAAGCTTTCCTAAACGCGCTAGTCAAGCGGTGCCTAGCTACAGAATGGTTCCGCTTGCCACTGTCAAGGGCTTGAAATTCATGGCCAGGAATGGTCGCTGCCCAGCACTGCGTTCACTGGTCGCTGCCCAGCACTGCGTTCACAAAGTCCCGCAGGCGTGTAATGTTTCACTTTTTGTAGCGCATACGCATTCCATCGGAAAATGCATCCTATTTCCTAGGCCTACAGTGGCACCCTGCAGAGTCGGAGGGGCACCCTAGCTAGAACCCCACGAGGCCTACGCAGTTGCGGGGAGGTCGTCTGCACACTGCTGGAGCGTAGATGCATCTCTTGTCCGCTCAACGCGCACACCGCTAGCCAGCACTGCATGCACTCTGGGCCAGCAAGCCACCAAATAAACAAAAAAAGCATTATGGAATGCATATCTCCAATTCAGCAAGCATGGGGAACCGACTAACGAGGAGGATGAGCTGAAACCGGTTGCAGCTACGGCATCTGCGCAGCAGAACGCATGTTCATTTCAGTAGCTGTCAAGATGCAGCTCGCACGCAAGAGGGTTTCCCACGCAGCCTTCACCGTCAAATGCGCCGAGGGCAGATGGCGCCGTTACTCAGGGTCTCCATGCATGAACCCGGCTTGTGAAGGTTTCCGGTGTTCTGCGTCGTTGTGCAGC
>NW_013547802.1:0-2670 GCF_000499425.1 Eimeria acervulina
GAAAATTGCCAAGACGCTAGCGTGCGCTCTATAGTGAACGCACGCAAGCAGGCATGAGCTTAGGCAGTGACATAAAGTTTTCGAACTGTAAATCTATCAGCTGTGAGGGACCCGCACACACAGCTTGCAACGCTGTACGAACCCCGTACGCGAACACATGTATCAAGACTCACAGCCTGTAATTATGATTGCTCTCGCTGCGTATCCGGTACAGCTAGCAGACAGTACGGCTTGGTTAAACCTCGTCACGCAGCCTTCTGGGCTCAAACTGTGTGCTTTCCTGGACAGAGAGCAGCAAGAGCGAGATTTCCAGCGCTAGCACCAAACGTGTGGACGAACGCAGTCGTCCACACGATGTGTGCCGCAACATACTGCAGTACACATCTTCTGAAGCGCCAATGCTGTATCGAATGCGCTTGATTACTTTACCGTTTAGCCATCATAGACGGGCAAAGCTGGCAAACAACCGGAACTGCAACTGTCTGAAAAAATCGCTTCTGTAAAAAGTGCGGCGCCGTAAAATGCCACCAACCTAATTGTTAGTGGCTACGCCCTATGTGCATCCATACAATATGTCCTTGCCAAATCCAAAAGCGGTTGCGCAGAGCCGCCGACCTGAGCAATTCTTGCCAGCAGCAATATGTGGTAGTGGCGAGCGAGCTATATGAAACAAACCTCCTGTGAGAGCGTTATGTTTTTTTAGCGTCTAAACGCATTGTCCTCAATCCAAGAGCTGTGCAGTCCATAACCGCATGTTGAGCTTCGTTCCGAAACACCAACAGGGGAAAATGCCCACGCTTTCTCTAGGACGCATGCGCACCAGGCGGGCGTTCGTATCAGCTGCATACCTCCAAGACATATAACGCAAGGCCAATTACCAACCGTATGAGTAAATATGAAGATGGCTGTACAAACGCCAAGGTGTCTCAAGCGAAGTTTCATCCACAATCGTACTAGCATCCACTTGCTCGCATGGTTTTTATGGTTTCATGCAGGCTTCTCCTCTTTAAATACACGTCCGCTGATGTGTAGGCCCTAACGCCAGTTTCATGCCGCATCGTCATATCACGAACACAACCCTAATCAGTGCTACGAAGGGCTATCCTTGACTTTGACAGTTTTCTCCTGAAGCACGAGCGTTTGTGTCGGCGACAGAACAGTAGAAGATTTGCAAAGGCCCCAAGAAATGATACGATCAGAAAATACACCTATGCATGCGCCACAGCAATTGGCAAATGAAGTGATTACTGGGACCCATGCAATTGGCATTAATTCCAATGGTGCAAAGCTAGCTCTACGCAGAGCTGCCGATCGCTAAGCCGTCGAACTGTCACAAAAATTTCCCAACGGCCTGCAAGTACAGCTTGGCCGCATATCCCTCTGGTCGTTTTGCCTTGCTAATTTGACCTACAAGCTGGCAAAGCAAGATTTCTTTTGTCGCTCAGTGTGCACAGACGCATAACACGCGCGTGCACAGCACAAGATCTCCTGAAAGGAAGGTGCAAGCTGTATTGCTGTACGAAAATGTGTACTGACCGAACCAGCGCCGCTGTCCACAATAAGGTCGATCACCTCATGTACATGCAACTGTACTCCAACGCAAAACACTAGATCTTTCCCTTAGCCGTCTAAGTCAAACCCGTCTGATGCATCACCCTATGCCAGCAACACACTTCCTGTAAAGGCGATTCACCTCACAACCACCCATTTGTCCGTTCGGCACGTGCAAATTTTGAGACTTTATCGAGTGCCTGTGAAATGCCGGTTAATGCTGTTTCGAACAAATGTACCGTTCGCAGTGTGCATTCCTGCACTGCAGAGCAAACACAAATATAATTACAGCAGCGTACGTGTTCTTAATCAATGGCAAAATAGCCAAGAATACGAAGGCGGGCATATTTGTGCCTGACTGTCCAGCAAGCAATGGGGAATACGACTGTGGTGGGTTGACGGCACCCTTGCTCTCTAAGCAGCGGCGTGAATTATTTTACGACCAGCATTTCAACCGACAATTCCGGTCATCGAGCACTAATACCCAAGTTCTAACAGTTGATAATGAATTTCTCAGGGGCGACGAACTTCCTGAGAAATGCACGTCTGCGGCATGCAGTGAGCTGGTGTGCGCAGCTTCCGCTGAGCAATTGGCTCAGTTGCCCTGCTTAGCGAAGTTGCATGAGTCTGTACTGCCAATAGCTCTAACACCCCTTCAGGAAGAATACAATGCTGAAACTTCGTACTTTCAAGACCCGCAACAGGCGCGATAGCTGTACCGTTGCATGGCAAAAAGCATGCAGACTTCGTATTTCCGGAATAGCGCATGGGACAGGGGGCACAAAAAAGAATGCGATTTTTTTCAGGGGAGAACGCAATTGTGTTTCAGAGGCCTAGTTAAGGAAAACTACTGCCAAAAAGGAAACCTACACCGGTAACCAGGTGCTTACGAGCAGACAGGCATGCGCTCCTCTCAAGAAAATCCGAAAACAAACACCGCGCAGCGTTTCGTGAGCAGCAGCAGCACGAAGGTAGGAAACTATACCAGCACGGGGAAATGGTTCAGTAGTCACGATGTCTATGCTTTTGGCATATTGCACGCACAAGCTGGAGGCCCAAAGAACTCAAACATTCGCCTTTAGCGGATAGTTGCAGCCCTGCAATTCGCAAGGTCATGTG